>NC_052133.2:26401607-26710583 GCF_016086655.4 Lepeophtheirus salmonis
TGGGGCTGATAGAAATAAAGTTTTCAGAGTTTTTAAAGGAAGGAAATGCCGATTCTTTGGAGTTTCCATCTATTCCAGGGGAATATATAATAGAATTAAAAGAAGATATGGTTCCTTTGGCTGAAACAACTTCATACCTATACCAGCACCAGCATTATACCTACGCCTATACCAACCATTAAGTTGAACAGAAATAAAGAAATTGGAAATGTATTAGATTATTGTTAAAGAATTTAAACCAACAGAATGGTGCTCTCCAATGGTGGTATTCAAAAGGCTGAAGGGGTTAGACTCTGTGTTGACTAACCGAAATTAAATAAATATATCCGAGTTCCCAAATATCGTCCTGTCAGAGTACAATTGCTCGTATAAAAAGTAAAATATTTTCCAAGGTAGACGCTGTTATGGATTTACATCATATAAAATTAGATCTTCAAAGCAGTAAAACGACAACCTTCATCACACCATTTGGGAGGTATATATTTAAGTGTTTTCCTTTCGGTATCTGCAGTGGTCCAGAAGTATTCTAAGCCCAATTAATGCAGATGTTAGATTCTGTCAAGGGTGTACACATTCATATAGACGACATTCTCATAACAAGTGAGACATACCATGAACATGACGAGCGTTTGGTTAAGGTCATTGATATTATGAAAATATGGAAAAGTTCATGTTTAGAGTCAAGAATATAAGATTTTTGGGTTATATCATATCATTGAAGGTGTATTCCATGACCCTGAAAGGATTGAAGATCTCAAAAGGGTAAAACCGCCGGTAATAGTAAATGAAGTAAATTTATATTTGGGGATGATAAATCAATTGGCAAAATTCATTCCACATCTAACATCAAAAACGGATTCGTTAAGGGCATTACTTCGAAAAAACTGTCATTTGAAGTCGGGAGAAGAACAATAGAAATGTTTCGATGAAATTCAAAAGGAAATTTCTAATATAAAGAACCTTGCGATATATCATGAAGGAAAGTGATACAAGATCAATGCTGATGCTTCATCACAAGGGTTAGGAGCGGTTTTAACTCGAAGGGAAGAAGAAACATGGATACCTATTGCATAGGCAAGTAGAGCGTTAACTAAAGCTGAAAGAAACTATGCTCCCATCGAAAAAGAGGCTATGGCAGTTGTTTCGGGGTGTGATTACTTCGCTGAGTATGTACTGGGGAAGATATTTGAGATAGAAACTGACCATAAACCATTAGAAAATCTATTGGGAAAACATTCTTTGGTCGGCATGCAATTGAGAATACAGCGATTTAAGCTCAAGTTCCAAAGGTATGGCTTTTCGATCAAGTACATTCTAGGATATATCTAAAACATAGCAGATTTCCTCAGCCGGAGCATATCTGAGAAAAAAAATGGAACTAGAAATAAATGAAGAATTTGGCCAAGGAGGAGAGATTTGTACAATAACCGAAATGGCTATTTGTGATGTACCTGCTTCGGATAAAACCTTAAGACAGATTGAAGATTGCACTAGGAAGGATCCTATACTTACTGAAGTAATAAATGACGTTTATAAGGGTTGGCCAAACTATATAACGGATGTAGAAAATATGTTGCGCCCATAGTATCGTTTCAGGGAGGATATATATATCTGGAAAGGCCTTGTCATGTATAAAGAAAGAATAATAACCCCTGTAGAATTAAGACGTGAAATCCTCGATAAATTCCACGACGATAATTTAGGAATGGTTAAAACGAAAATGAGGGCAAAGTCTACTGTATTTTGGCCTGGGATTCGAAGTCAATTGAACAACTAATAGACTCATGTTAAATGCTCAGAATATGGAATGATGAAGAAAATGCCTCAAATTAGGAGCAAGTGGCCTTTGGAACCTTAGAAGATGGTTGCAACCGATCTATCTACGTACGATCAAAAGTTCCATGTTATATTAGTAGACTATTATAGCAGATTTATTGAAGTTACAGAGTTATCAAATCAAAGAGCAAGTGCAGTGATTAAGGAATTAAAAGTAGTAATTGTAAGATATGGAGTTCCCGAGGTACTTATTTCTGACAACGATCCATGTAACTCTAGTCAAGAGTTCTCCAAATTTGCTAAAGAGTGTGGATTTGAGCAACGTTTCTCAGCTCCAAAACAACACACCAAAATGGACTAGCAGAAAGGGGTGTGCAAACGCTAAAAAAATTCCTTAAAAAAAATGGGGAAATTGACAGAGCATTACTTGCATATAGGGCGGCACCCTTACAAAATGGACTATCCTACACTACAAATAAAGTTCAAAAATGTGTCAACGGTCTGCAAAAGCATGAATAACTATGTAAAATAATTTTTCATAGTCTTTGCAAGGAACATCAAAGAATAAACATCCTGAAGATAGTTGAAATTGCGACGTAAATCGCTTTGCGTCTTTTACATTAGAAATTGAATCCACGATCCTCTTCGTCCACGATATGAGCAGGTCCAATATTTTTAAAAACTTGTCTAAGGTTTTTTCAGCTTCTTCCTTAATGCAAAAAACATCTTCAAATTCCAGAGAATAGGCATCATTTTATTGTCTGCGGCTCTCTTTATTGGATAAAAAAAATCCCACAGATGAACATGGAGTCGTTACTCAATTATAATACAAATGACTCTTTAAAATGTAACTTTTTAGTCTAAATTTATTACATTTTATAAATTTGATGAATTGATTCTACGATGTCTTAATATTTCTCACTTACTTATAAAAACTCTACAGATAATACTCCTAATTTATTGGAATTAAACGTTAATTCCCAAATAGGACATTGTTATGTAAAAAAAAGTTTATTAACTTATATGAATTGGGGTTTTCTTTTTTTATTTGTATTTTGGATACAGTTGTACCATAAAAACGAGAAAAATGTTTACAATTTTGTAGCTTACATATGTTCGTTTTTTTTATCCTTTGAATATAATTTTAAAAGTTTATTTAAGAAAAAAAAATACCTTAAAATATAGCGATTGTAATAATTACATACTTTTTTGAAATTTTGAATCAATTTTTAACACCATGCATTTGTTACTCATACTATCAATTAAAATATTAAAAATACTTGTACTAATATATAGAAAATTATTAAATAATTTAAAAAGATATTTTTAACAATATGAATTCGTAATTTTAACAGGATATAATTTGATATAATTATAATAATTACATTTATTTTTTATTTTGATAAAGTTTTTTCCCATTACTTTTTGCAAATTTTGGAAATGAAATTAGTAATAATCTGTTTTATGGGGGTGCATCTATTACATAAAATAATAGCTACAATATTTCATTCCCTCACAGTGAAAGAAGAAGAATTCGAGGAATTCCCATAAAAAACAAAGGAACTACATTTCAGCGAAACAGTTAATTAAATAAAATAAATCTCTTTTAAAAATTTAATAAATAAAAGAATATATCCTCAACAAGGCAGTTTTCAGATAAATAATGAATTTCATATACCGGGTGGTCCATGAAAATCAAAACACTAACTAATTCAATCATTAAGGTTTAGAGATTGAAATTAATTCATATTTTGATATGTTAAAGCATATACAATTATGTACAAAACCAATTAAACCTGAGTTCTCTTGCTTACGTACAAGTCGAGAAAATGACACTTGAAAGTGATCGACGAATTTCCATTCGTGCACTCCAAGCAGTTTGGGGTATCCAGGACCATCGTCTACACAATCAGCATGTCTTAAACGTTCGAGAGGAAGAAGGGCCAAACTGGACCAGGAGTAGTTAAAGAAAATAGTTCAAGTCAATCCCCTCAAGTCTATTAGGGACTATGCAAAAGATCTCGGATTTTCACACCATACTATACAGAGAACTATGAAAAAGTGAGTGGGAAGAGGTTTGTGAGGATGAAGAGGCCACTTTTGATACCAGCAATGAAATAAACTCATCTCCTACTTTACAAGACTCTTTTAAACTCTTTTTTGACACTTTTGGTCCTCCTATAGTCTTGATGCCAACTATCTAGAATATACCTTTTTGGTGTATGTCGAGGTAAAGGCCTGTTGTGTCCGTTATCAAAACACTGATGCCCTCCAAATCACTATCAGCAACCACTAGGACACCATGAATGATCACTACATCTGTAGCGTGTGACAGGCC
Source organism: Lepeophtheirus salmonis (assembly GCF_016086655.4). NCBI lineage: Eukaryota > Metazoa > Arthropoda > Copepoda > Siphonostomatoida > Caligidae > Lepeophtheirus > Lepeophtheirus salmonis. The sequence goes on from NC_052133.2 coordinate 26,405,722, forward strand.
TTACGCCTCAGGCCAAAAGCCATCATTGCTGTTAAAGACGGCTACATTAATGATTAATAGAGTTCAGACACAAATCTATTTATAGTACTAATCGTCTAGAAATTATATGGTTAATTGATAAATTATGTGACGTTGAAGCTTAAAATTCATAGCTTTAAGATTTTAATGGACCACTGGGTAATCTGATTTTATGCTTCAGCAGCATACTGAAAAGTATTGGCAATAAAATGTAGATTCTAAGGAATAAGAAACTTTTTAAAATACTCGGGGTGTACAATATCCCAGATCACTAACAGACGGTTAAAACGATATTATTTTTTCTCCAGAGTGAATAAACCGACCAAAGAAGTGATGGAGGGTTAATAATCTCAGAGATATATTTTTATAGAATTTCCTGAAATCAGTGATGTATGCCAATGATGAAGGAGAATCTTATTTTTTTTTTTTGCTGAAGAAAACTTGTGGCAAAAAAAATTAAGGAAACCAAATTTATAAAGATTTTTAACTTGTCATAAAAAATTCCCATAACTAATGTACAAATAACATTTTTCAGAAAAGTATTATAAAATCCTATTGATGCCAAATGGAGTCATACTACTTAAAAAAATTTGGACCACAGACTATTGATACTCTGAGCAAATCTGAAATTTTAGTATCATCTGTAGGATGATAACATTCAATTATATAATATATATATATATACCAATATTCTGTATACTTTGTTAGTTATCTGCGGTTGTAAGCAGAGCAGTTTCGACAAACTTTCTCAAGATCAATTCATTTGCAATTCATGAGCTATGCAGAAGTATAACGCATACATAACAACAAACTTGATGTAACATGTCACTATTACAATGCCATCTACCTATTGGAACTAGGCTCATCATAATATTTTATACCCCAGAAATTGAATGTTAAGTTGATGATACAATATGGCATCACTGGGGAAGAAAGGGTTAAATGTTTTGGCTGTGCCAAACCTGGACAAAAGAAAAGGGATTGTTACCAAATGAAAAATTATATGGGTAATTTTCCTATCGGTTTAAGAAAGCTCATAAAATAAACAAAGTGGCAATGTTTAAAGGCTCTGAATCATGAGATTACGGACTTAACATACAATTAAGCAACTTGCCTTGTAAATAAATTTAATTTAAAGGAGTGGATTATTGATTCAGGTGCAAAGAGTCCTATGTGTTTTGATCAAATTGTTTTGAAAAAGATAAAATAATGAAAAAAGGGTCCATGAAGATCACAATTGAAGATGGAAGGTCGTTAAGAGTAATTGAAATTCGCAATGTAAATCTTACGACTGATACTTCAGATAGACCATGCACACTTAATAATGAATTATATGTTCAACCTTTTAAATACTTCAAAAGTGTCTGAAAGAGGAACTTCAACTTCCTTCAATGGAGATCAATGTTTTATATATCAGTCAGATAAAGTAGTTGGACAAGGCATCTGAAGCGATGGTCTGTATTATCTTATAAGTCGAAAATTGAGAAAAAGAGATTATATGGCCAAAAGGGACTGATTTTAAATCGTGGTATCGATGTCTTAGACGGATGGGCGTATCTAGAATACAAGAAATAGTTCAAAATATCTAGTCAAAGGTATTGGATCTAAGGAAAGTCCATCCCATTATTTATGTGAACCTTGTTTTGAGGTTAAACTTAGTGAGATACCAATTGAAAACCAATAAATGAGAAAATATGTTTTGAAATTAATTTATTCGGATTTATCTGGACGCATACATACTTGTTTGCTGAGTGGATGTCATTAGTTTACAAACTTCATTGATGACAAATCACGCATCATATTTTCAGAAAGAAAAGATGAATTTGGTTGATATTATTCTTTATTTTTGTTACGTAGGATATTTTCAGAAAATGAAATTATTTATCTTTTTCATGTTTAAAATAATTTATATCCTTATTAATTATTGTGAAATACGGATTAACGCTGTATTTTAACAGTGAAGTAAAGAACTTTGAACTAAATGTGCTATATAAAGATGACATTGTAGGAAGATGAAACTTTGCATAGGTTTTTTCCTTACAAAATCCCAACTTTCAAAGGCTAGCCGTAATCGTAATTCCAAAAAAATTGAAAACGAACCGGCCTTATTTACATCTCTTATTTACACTTTAGTACCTTAATGAGATAAAATAGCAAAAAATATTTATATGATTAAATTTTAATAAGAAAATAGACAGAATATTTATCTTTTGTAATCTTTATTAATAAAATAAAATGTTACGTCTGGGTATTTATCAACATTTGCTTCCTCCAATGTAAAAGGATGTTCCATTAAGATAGTTAGTGCATTTCCTTATGTTCCATAATAAATATACAATTTGAGTATTCATTGAGTTGATACAATTTAACTGAATTGAGAGGAAAATCTTTTTTTGGAAAAATCGTGCTTGTTTTCCAAAAAGTATAAAAAAAGTAACATTGATTCAACTTAAGATCCGTATAAGATTAAAAAAAAAATATTTTTAAAATTATAAATAACGTAATGAATTGAAGGGGATTGTTTGCAGAAATTTTCTTTACTCTATTCTGTAATATTTTGATACAGGATGCGACCAAACCCAAATTGCAAATGAAGTGCATAAATGTAAAAGAAAATTTTGAGCACTTTCCGGAAAAATTATTTTTCCTCCATCTTCACATAATTTTAAATAAATTTACTTTGCAATCTCTGATATGCTGGAAGGGGATGCCAATACAGTTTCCAGGCTAAAAAATGAATCCCTGATTAATAACGCGGTGGCTGCATGCGTAAAATATTCTTGTATTTGCTACAAGTCAGTGTAAAGGCGTCTCTACTAAAACAAGAGAGAGGTCACAAAATGAGATATTGGTCAATTGTAAGACAGTATTATATTGATAGTATTATGTCAATACTGGTCTGTGTATATACATATACTAAGAGTTGTCCTAATATTTATCTGTGCTTGTTTAATTAAATATCGTGTTGTTACCTACATGATGTTTGTAAATATAAAATCTTTTGATTTAATTGATCAAAGGAAGCTTCAGTTGGATCCATTATTCTCCCAATATCCGATTACATTGTCTCTATCTAACATATTAAACCTGTAAAAAAAAAATTAACATATCCTCATACAAACAATAATCTGTAAAGATTTTTTGATAGAACTCTATATATGAAACACTCTTTAGTATTAAGATACAAATGGTGTTTTTAGAGATATGGCATAATCATTTATTAATCAAATGACATATTTACATCTTATTTATCTATGTGAAAGTAACTGCTAACATTCGAAAACACTTGCTAGATAAATATTTTTTAATATGTAGTATTATTTTTTATAAGAACCCCACGAACAAATAAGTACATGTGTAATGTGCATAATCTAAAAATAATAATAATACCTTATATCTGCCATGCATACACATTTATCATTATGATATCATAAATTATGTAAAATGGTAATAAACTTTACTAAAAAGATGTGTTTTTTTATTCATTATATAGTTACTATAAATATATTTTCAATGTTTTTATGAAGGATTATTGGATGGCTTTTAAAGTTTACAATCAATTTTTTTTTAATTTAATTTTTACATGTTACTAAATACTTCAAGCTAAATTAAAACCCAATTTACATTTAGTCGATATTTGACTTTTCAAGAGCATGGTTTAAATTTTTTTACGAAGTTATCTATATTGCACTAGTGGTAAAACCTGGTGTTGCCCAGAGTTATTAGACATCAAAGAACATACAGAGTTTGCTTGAATAATATAGAAGATACCCCCCCAACAAAACCTTGGTGATACTTTCCATTTTTGACGAGTACTCTCAAACTACCATTGCTTGCTACCACTCACTCAATACTCAAACATTCTCTTCTCAAGAATAAAAAAATGATTATAAGAAATTGAAAAGAAAAAAAAAATGATTTCATGATCAAAGAGTACTTTAGTTTATTGCAAAGCCTCGTCTCAATTTACATTCATTTTTTTAAAATTTTATATAAACTACTTCCTACTTTTTTTTTCTTTTTAATATGAATTGAAATGAGAGATTTCATTCATTTTATAGAGTGGTGTCTGTATATAATGCTCCTTTTTTTAATACTGCATTGGTATAAAAGGTACAACAATGTTACTAGTATCACAATATTTTTTAGAAATGGATGATCAATTTGAGATTGTATTATTTAATTTTATTATAATTATTTAGAATATTATTCATATGTGTGTGTTTTTATATACTTAGCGTATATTAACCCTTAAAATATAAGCAATTTTCTGCATGTTCATTGATCCCATGTTAATTATTAGTCATCTATTCGCTAAAGGTAGGTGTTATCAAGATGTGTCTTCCTATGTAAAGTATAATTTTTAATATTGACTACAAATTTATGGATTAAACAATAGTCCGAAAGCACAAAAAAGTGCATTATGGTAGAATATCGTTTTTTTCTTCTGTTAATAGCTGATTACTTATTTGAGAAACAACATTTAAATTAACTTTTATATTATATTTGTATAACTTTTAAATTGACAAAAGTTTTAAATTGTTCAGCCTTATCCTATCTTAATTTGGGAGCCTTGATGACTTTACAAACTCTATAATAGGTTTTAACTTTTGAAAATAACTGTATAAGCTTTTCATATGTCCAAATCAATATTATCATCAATTACAAGCAATGTGTTGTAAACAATTCGAAGAGGAAGTACTTAACGAGTAAAGGTGGGCTATCACATTATATATTGCAATTACATGTAATCCGTGACCTGATAACTATTTCTAAAAACTCTGTATTGTATAATCTTCAAACATCAACAACTCTCTTTTTCTAAATGACGAAATTTTGTGATTTAAATGTTTTCTTGTTTGTAAGAGTAAAAATAAAATTATTTATTACATTTTAGAAGCAGAAAAATTACTAAAGTGTCATTTTCTCTCCTCCTAACAAAAAAGCTTCCTTAAGGCTCAATTGAATGTATTTTATTTAATTTCTTTTGTTGGAGATGAAAGTTCTTGAGTATTTCTTTTCTCTTCTGTTTCTTGATCATTCTCAATCTTTGGCCTCAGAAGAATAATTTTTGAGTTCGATTTTTTCTTTTCTTTTTAATTTATCATGTTTTCTTATTAAAGTGGTATCATATGCTTCCTTTACCTTTTAGTCTGATCACTCTGCAGCTTCATTTTCCAATTGAAATGCAAGATTTCATTAGTTTTGGATCTTCATGTAAGTCATATAATGACTTTGCGTAGAGTTGTCAAGGTTCCTTCAAGATCTTTTGCTTCTTCCTCAGCTTCATTTTCAAAATATCGTATTACCCTAATTTTATATTATTTTTTTATAATGATTTTACAGACAGAGTTGCATTAAGATGATATATGCTTTGGATACTCTTTAGGTCATAGTTATATTTCAATCTCTCTAACAATTTTTTCAAGTATGAAAATTTGGGGGCTCCTGTATGTATATACTAGATAAATGAAAGTTTTAACATCATTATATGTACTTTTTTATTCGATCCATTGCACCCTATTTGTGATATTGAATACTTTCTGGAGATAACTTATTTCCTAGCGAATGGTGCCATTGAACGAAGCAACGTATTTAATAAAAATTTAGACTTGTTGAAAGATTAATAATTTATCTACATTATACATAAATGACGTTAAATTTATTTCTGAGTAATGAAAATCCAGCATTTCTATGGGATCCCCAAAACACTTCTAGACTTCTGTTTACGCCTCTTGCAAGTTTTTTCTTTCCGTAAATCAACATTTTGCAACATATCCACTGAAAGGTCGCGTTTTGCTATAACACACTGTATATAAAAGAGAACCAAAAACAAGAAATACTATGTAAATATTTGAAGATACTCATAATCTTAGCACATGTCTCTTGTTATTTCATCAAGGGGTCCTCAGGGGGGGCAAATACACTATAGCTCCCCCTTTATAAAAACAAAACAAACAAAAACAATATAAGAAACTCGGAATTTTAATTTAATTTATTTTTAGGGTATTTATAGGGTTACTTGTAATGACATTATAAACTGTGTTACTTTGTTTGTCATAATTAATCACGTAATAAAAAACGCCACCTAGCTAGCACAACATCCATTGGATATTTATTGGTTGTGTCCCTTCCAGAAATACCAACAAATGCATTGCATGGTTTTAAAAATAATACGCTCGTATAATGGAAAAAGACATTTTGAAAAAAAGTATATTTAAAATTTTTATAACGACTAAGTCAAACTATAAATTTATTATTTATTCGCTGCAAGAAGGAGCTGTTTCTCGAAATTCTCGTCCCCAATACTTAACCTCGTCTTTCTCAATATCAATTTGGATTTGGAGAAAAGCCTTTCCGAACTGGCACTACTTGGGAGTATCACAATATACCTAAGAAATATTTTTTTAATCTTTGCATATGGAAGGATTGATTCCATCGTCTCTGACTCGTCACATAAAAACCGATCGACTCCCTGTAAAGCTGTATCAGTCTTCTTCTGTCTCTTGGCAAATAAATTATGCCAACTCTTCCCATTCTAATTCCAGGGACAGTTGGCTTGACAGAAAATCTCCCATCTCAATCCCCTCATTCAATAGGTAATTTCTTGCCTTCTCTTGCTTCTCCATATCAATGAAGCCTACTTTGAACACAACGAGATATTCTGAAGGTATCAGCATCTCCTTGCGTTCAAAGTAGGTTCCAAATCTTATATCTATCCCAGAGAATATTGCATCAACTAATGGTTGACATTTACTTGCCATTTCCATCTCCTCGTGGAGATACATTTGAAGGTATGATATGATGTGAAGCAGATGACCCAGAAAAAGGTCTTATCTCCCTGAACGAATTCTAGCACTTTAGCTAAATGCTGCATCACACTTGCCCATTGATCTATGAATTTGTTGTCATAGTCAGAGAGTTTAGGCAAAATATAATAGATATAAAATCTGCCCTATCATTATCTCTGAGCTCCTGGACTCTCTTGATCTCGTCATATGTAGAGTTCCAACACACGTTAGAGGGAGTCACAAGGACTTTGCTGCATTTTTATCTTACTATATCCTTACTAAACAAGCATGATTGGTTAAACTTGTTCAATAAATAGCGAAGAATGCCGAAAACTTTATAATAAGATCGAGCATATTCCCTTGTCCTGGGCTTTAGTGCTTGGTTGATGTCTGTAGCTGCAATTACGTTTAAAGTATGAGAATGTATTCAATTATTTAATGATATTGCCTATGATTCAGATTTGCATTTTCAAAACAACTTATTAACGACAATTCATTGAGAAAACTCCACTTACCTAAAATGGAGCGGAAGTCCCAGAAGAATAATGTGGGGGTGTCATGAGACAAGCTGAAGAGTCCCCTGGCGAATGCCTGTATGGCAAAGTCCGCTGCCCGTTAAATCTTTTGAGATATAGGGTTCCTATTAATATGGGAAACCAGTTTGAGTATGCAGTGTGATTTTAAAACATATTATTTGGCATAGACAGAATCTTGCAACACTGATTGAATTGACATATTTCTTGAGCGTTACTAATGGATCAAAGGAGGTGATACCACCAGGGTTGACTAATACACCAAGGTACTTATAAGTCTCATTGATATTGTGGTTCTTGATTGGTGTTCCATTAACACTGAATTGACCATTTATATTGTAAAATGTGCGCCGGTGTTTGGCACTTGATGTGATATTTATAGCTACACATTTTTTAGGGCTTAGGACAAAGCCTGCATGTGACAATTCTTTCGTGTATGAGGTGAGCAGTATCTGTAACCCTTTTTGAGAACTGGGAAAGTAAAACCATATCATCAGCAAAAGCTAATCGCGAAAAGGGACTGGTTTGTTTGCACATTAAACAGTTGGTTAACACTTCGTAAAATACTTGGACTTTTTAAAGTGGATTGTAAGGTCTTACAAAGCTTTTAAAAATAAATAGTATTACTATGGAGATTATTGGTACTTTTAATGGTGAATTGCTTCTTATATTTAATTCTTATTCAATCTTGTTTCAGTTCTTGCTACAATATGTTTGTATATGTTTCCCAAATGATGTATTTTGACAAATTTAAAAAAAAATACTGAGTTAATGGAGAATCGATACGGAGTCAAGCAAAATATTTCTGGTTACTTGGATACTAAGAAACACAAAATACTGGGAAAAGTTACAATCAAGAAAGCAGATTTTCTTTGAAATTTATTATTTCAAAGTCATGTAAATTAGTTTGTTTTTTTATTAAGAAAAATAACATTTATAAAAATGCTTTAGTTCAATAATATTGATTTTTTTATGGTACCAAAAGACGATCAAATAAAAAATTTTATGTTTCAGATAAATACCATAAATGTTTTGATGGTTTTTGAAATTATTGCATTTTTAAAAATAGAATATTATTCCAGTTATAATTTTTTTTAATTTCATCAAATTCAAATCAATTAAAAAACATATAGGCGATATATGTGTGATCTGTCAAAACTTATTTTACATTAAAATATTTTATCTGTATTTAGCTCCTTTTAGAGACATATCTTTTATTGCTTTAAATAAAAAATTTTAAATAATAATATTTTATTTAACCAAAAGCCTGGTTTATTATACTAGAAGACATAAATTTTATTCCATGTTTCAAGTACCACCAAGAAATATAATTAAAGTTCCCAAAAATTTATTATAATTATCTTTTGGAAGACTCTGTTGAAGATGATTGTATGGAAAATCGATAAGTTTTCCAAAATTGTATATCTTCAGTTGACATATGGGCCATTCTCAAATTTAAAGTTAAACTGCCCATCTAGTTTTGACTATTTTTCCTTCCTTTTTTTGAGTATTTCCAAATACTTGTGTTCAGTCATGATTTGTTATATTCCCATGACATGCTCAAAAATGGTTATTTATTCAAAGTATAATTTTGTTGTTTTATCCTCTAATAAATTTAACATTGAATTTTGTGCCAAATAATTTTCTGCAAACTTAAAAGTGAATCAATGCTTTTATGAAAATATGCTTCTATGTTTTAACTTTTTTAAATTAAGGACATGTTATTTGAAGGACCATGGATCTAAATGTGTTTATTCAATTGAATATTTTGCCTGTTGAGAGGACCAATACAATTCAATAGCAAAGTTACTTGAGACAATAGATCTGCTCTTGGAAATGTGAAGAATAATTATAAAATTTTTTTGGAACTTACAATAATATTTTTTGTGGTACTCCAAAGCGTGTAATAAAATTTTATGTTTCCAGGTCCAATACACAACCCTTGATGGTTGTCTAAATTATTGCATTGTTTAAAAATTAGATTATTTAAGTTATAATTTAAATTAACTTCTAAAGAGGAACAAGGAAAAAAAACTTATACGCGATATATGTGTGATCTGTCAAAACTTATTTCGATTAAAATATTTTGTCTGTATTTAGCTTTTTAGGAAATATATCTTTCTATTCGAAATGGAAAAAAATAATAATGATAATAATATTTTATTTAACTTAAAAAAATGATGAAAAACACAAAAATATAAGTAACATAGGATTAATTACAATTGAGTTAAAAGAACGTGAAAAATAAAGATTCCTTCAATTCTGTATAATTGAAGGGAGTCGACTAAGGACAATGTATGGAATTTGACCCTTTCCAAACAGTTGTATCATGGTCACTTATATATGGGCCATTCTCAAAATAAAACTAAACTCCATCTACTTTGACTTTTTTCCTTCCTTTTCTTCCACTCCAAATACTCGTGTTGATGATTTGTTATATTCCAAACATGCTCAATAAATGTGTAGGTTCATCAAATATAATTTTAGTTGTTTGGTATCCTCTGTAATATTTAACATTGAATGCTGTTGAAGCCAAATAATTTTCTGCATCCTTATGGAGTGAATCAATCATTTCAGGGAATACTCCTTCTCATGTTTTAACTTTCTTTAAAATAAGGACATGTTATCCTGAAGCCATGGATCTTGATGTGTTTATTCAATGGAGTGTTTCTGGCTGTTGAGATGTGTAAAACCATTCAATTCAAGTCTATGACAAGCACGTTCTCTGGAAATGATGGCAAAGTTACTTGAGACAATAGATTTGCTCTTGGAAATGTATTTGAGAATATCAAAAATCTCTTCGTCTCTAAGTAATCCAAATGGAACGACTTTTATCCCAAATTGAGACAGAGATAGAATAGGGAAACAAATTGAGTACAGAGTAGGTCTAAGAATTTCTCTCAAGTCTCCTTCTTATCTTCAGTCTGAGATGTTGCCCAGTGGAGAGTAGTTCTAAAGACTTCCATTTCATCTATATCCAGTTTTCAGATGACAAAAGGTCCTGCAGTATTTAACTGCCTTTGATTCTCAGAACAGAGTGAGAAGAAAGTGTAATAGTTGGATTGAGTACAATTTGATTCAAAAGCCTAGAAACCAAGTGATCAACACCATGTAATTTAGATGAATAATAGAGGAAGCAAAGATTCTCATCTATAACATCATTGATGAAGGAAATACACTTTTTGTGGAGAGTGGTTAAATAATACCTCTTGGCACAATAGAGCAGAGGACACACGTTTTCAAGAAACAACGTAAACTGATCCGGTTATATCCATTTCAATATATCCTTGAATCCAAAGTAAGTCTCATCCAAAACCTCAAACACAAGATCATTGTCATCCATCCTGACTCTTTCAAGTCTCCATTGAATATCCGTAGAAATACATGACTAACAGATCCAAGTATGTTTCTATGGCCATTTATCCTTTTGGGAGACTCTCATTTATTTCCCTCAACCATAAAGAAAACATCGGAGAAAAGTCCTGACTCTAAAAGATGTCCACACCGATTTAATGTTGAGTCAAACACACTCATTTTAAGATCTACCAAAAAATGAAGTTACAAATTACTTTTTGAAATATACATAAACTGTTGACTCATGTAATATTTTTAAGGTATCAAATGAATGAAAACAATTTGGATTAAATAACTTACCTGAAATATATATTAATAATGGACAAATATTAGTGAGCTTTCCTACGTTTCGTATCACACAATCAACTGAAAATTGTATTTAATTCACAAAGCAGAGATGAATATCAGTCACGCACTTTTTGTACTTGATGGGGGTGCAAAAGAATTTTTCTGGTATGACAAGTGCCCCATCTTGCTACCAGATCCAAAGTTGGTCTTTCATGATGCTGAAAATCCAGGGGAAAACTTTGGTGCGCAGAAAACTGTTGCAGACTTTGGTGTTGATCATCAGGGCCTGCTTTGAAAATGAAGGGTGGCATAAGTTGACCCTCGCTACTAACAACACCAACAACCATAACTTGGCCTTCATGATCCTAGGGACTTTTTGCCAACATATATTTTCCCTCGAGTTATGTTACTAGGTTTGATAGAATTTTTTCTCATCTCAGAAGAACGAGACAAGATCTTTAAACGCAGGTTTTTTTTTCTTTTAGCTTCATTAAAGCCTTGGTTGGGGTGACACTTTTATCCCTGTTTGATGGGATTAGAATCTGTCCCTTGCGACTTGAATAGCTATGGTACCGTAAGTATTCTAGATGACACGATGGACAGTTGAAAAGGACAGTACGTTGATGTTGCCAGCTATTGCATTCATCGAAGGGCGGGATTCTTTTCAATTTTATTGTTTATTTTCCTGAACAAAGCAAGACATTGGACGATTTTGGCCATTCCCAGGAAATCATCTTTCGGAAATCCCTGAATGATAATAATTTTTTTTTGCTTTCCTAAAAAATCACTTTTTTTTAATACATAGGGAGAAAAATCCATGACTTTAAATATACTTCAATATTATCCCTGCACTAATGTTATTTTAAATTAGAACAATATTATCCCTGCACTAATGTTATTTTAAATGTAGAACGTTCTCTTGTTTATAGCAGTACTGTGTCGTTATCGAACGATTCGTTCTTTATAAAGACTACTTAGTTTAAGTACTGAGTTAAAAAACAAAAGTGACTAAATATAAAGGTGAGGCAACAAGGATCTTCTAACACAGTCTGGTTGTGTTAGCTTACCTAGAGACGTCACTGTTGCGGCAGTTTAAATAATATCATTCAAGTGAAGTGTATCCATTTGAATCTGTTTAGAAAAAATTGCATCATCTCGAGGTTCAAAACGTGTTTGTGCCATGGTATGCTGTTCCAATCCACAGATGCCCAGTATTTTGCATTTCCTCGGAAAAATTTGATGCTCCAGTGTCTTTGGATCTCAGTCTGGAGGAGAAAAGACCCAATTAATATTAATCGAAATAAATATTGAAAAGGATTTACTTTTTTAGATATTAATATCGATATAATTTAATAGTTATTTTTGCCATGTAGAATAAAATAGTTTAGGGTCGTTTCTAGACTTGTTTTTCTAAAATGGGTCGCTATATTAGGTTGGGAACCACTGTAACAGAGACTAGGTCTACAAATGGATTTCATGGTGTTTAGAAATTCATGGTCTATATCAAGTTAATGGTAAATAAAACAAACATATTGCCTTTTCCGAATGATGTTTAAATTCTGACCAATACATGTTTATTGTTTTCGTTCTCGTTTCGCTACTTGGTTTAAAGCTTTAGTCTAACCCGGTATTTCTATTAACTTTGAGCGAATGTAAGAATGTACTGATTCACCCAAATAATGGAATCACCAAATGAGCGAATTACTAGAAGAACTAAATCCTTTACAGATGACTTGTACCATAGAGAAAGTAATATATTTGATGAAGGTAACTTACTTAATGATACATATTAAAGAACAAAAAACTAACATTCACTAAAAAACTCATTATAAATAAGTCTGAAGGATATTTCTTATTATCATAGATAAAGTAATTAATTCTGTGTATATTCAAACAATTATACTCGGTTCCACTCGACTTGAGTATACTATTTTTTGACATAAATTATTTGTCAAATAAAAAAAATAAACTCCTTGAGTTGTTTTCCTCCACGAACAAAGATGAAGTGGACTTTCCTCTCGCTTGTTTTAATTAGTTTTTATGAGTTGACACTATAGAGAAAGAAATATATTGATCTATGACTTGTACATTCAGATAGAAGTTCACTTATTTATAATTACCTGAGACTGGCGTAGTTTGAAGTAGAAGAGGGAGATTTTTGGAATCTGGCCCTAAATTGACCTTTAAAAATCAAAATATTTGAGATCTTCGATTTTTAAATGTATCCGGCTAGTACTCCAATTTATTAACGACTAAGTTAATCTCTCGAATGGCTCAACATTAGTACTCTTTTAAGCACGCCTGGACCCACTTCGATTTCTTTTTAATAACATCCCTAATCTTTGAGAAATGATCATCGATTAGAAGCTAATATTACCCTAGGCAATCCTGAAACAAGTTTGGAGGTAGAAGGGTGAGAATTCACAGAAACCACGAATCCAAAGGCCCAATTTCAAGTAATTATTAGATATTTTAAATAAAATATATAATATAACATTAGGAAGAGGGATTATTATAATAAAGTAATTATGTTCCCTTTTTCTAGTCTTTCATAGGACTGACCCATTGTCATGGATGACTGTGAGTTTCCTTCTCTATCCGAAGAAAAGCCTGAGCCCTCCCCAGTAGAGTTTTTTCTAGTATTTTATATCATATATCTACATAGACGTATCGGAAGTCATGCAACTTACGTGACGGTCCTGGCGTAGGTCTTAAAATGGCGTCTGTCTCATTTTCAAAAGGGAAAAGAGGGGTAGGGGGAAAGGGAAGAAAGAAAAAAAGAATTCTTGAAATCTATTGGTTGCATAATTTAGTGTTGCATGAAAAATGTGTAAATGATTATAACACTTTTGTTTTTGATTTTATCAACAATAAAACTGATTCTTATTTAACTAAATTAAATTAATTTTTGTAATTTGAACACATATACTCACACACATATATCGGGTGATTAAAAATCTTCTTCTTTAATTCTTTATGTATGTATATATAGTATGCTCATGAGGATTTTAACAATTTTTGGATCCCTATATCTAATAATTAGGGATGTACCGATACCAAATTTCAGCCGATTCCGATACTATCTTTATGGACAATTCCGATTCCTTATTATATATGACGGAATTTCATAAAAAAAAAATAAGAGAATTGATTACTTTTTTTAATGTTTTACATTTTATTAATTAGAGAAGGGGAAAAATACCTCTATTTATCAATCATAGTTAGTTGTTAAAAAATTTAAATTTTAAAAAGTTAATTAGTCTCTGTGCTCAGGAGTCAATTAATTTCTGGTTGGTTCTAATTATATCTCCTTTGTTAGATATTCAAAGTCAGTCATCTTGCCCCTCCGTCTCTAATCTAATTTCAACTGCTTCATTGGTAAAAAAAATATACTTGCGACACTATCAAAAGTTTATTTTCTATTATTTTACTGTTTTGGCCCACATGAGATCAAATGGTCTTGAACAGTGTTCAGTTTATTACAAGTTTTATATGTATAAACCAGTTCTCAAGTACAGATTCGTGTCTTTTTTAATGGACCCGGGACGGATACTGATGACTCAAACTTTACTCAGAAAATATAGACAGTACTCGATTTCATTTCTGTTATAAACAATATTTTTCAAGAAACATACAAAGAGAAAATATTTATTGAAAATGTTAAGATATGGTTTAAAAGTAAACTGCTCAACCCAACTCCTACCGTTACGGCATTTCTGAATGAATCATGATACAATTAATGAAGGGCCCTAAAAATGTGGTTATTTCTAAATTGTTACTTTAAGTAAATTTCGTGTACAAACATGCAAATTTGTATAATCTCTCTATGTCATATTATCCATAAAAGTAATTATGCATAGGTTTTGGTGGAATCGGCATTATTGAACCGATTCTTGCCGATTCCGATGCATCAGTACACCCCAAATAACAATACTAGAGACTAATTTCCTTTCAAACTAACTTACTTTCAAAAATCATCATGCAGAAATAACCCCCGGTTCGGCACTTTTCCAATCAAATTCTTCAATATATCTTTGCTAAATGTTTGTTTCTGAAGCTACCAGCCAAAGTTATGCAAATAAAAAAAGTAATAGTGCTTCAAAAAATTATTCTATCACAAATTGCTTTCGAAAAGTATCATTGAGTTATTGATTAGCCCGTTTTTATCTTCAGTATTTAAGTGTGTAGTATGCATGATTGATAATTAATGTGTTTCATTATAGAATTAGGTTAAATTGCAAACATATTTTATGTTGTTGAAATGATAATTGTTTAGTGTTAATTTATTCTTATTCAAACTTAAACGCATCATATCATACTCATTTTTAAATAAAAATGGGTAAGATATGAGGCGTTTAAGTTTGAATTTAAACTATTTACCTTATGGAAAACTTCTTTGCCACTCCCATCAAGAACAAAAAAGAGCGCGTAACATATTTCATTGTGCTTTGTTTTGTGGATTAAACATAATTTTCAGTTGATTGTTTGATACGAAACTTTGAGGAGCTCATAAATCTATGTCCTCAATATTAATGTTAAAGTATAATTTTTCATTTCAAGTAGATCTTAAAATGAGTGTGTTGGACTCAACATGAAATCGGTGTGGACATCTTTTAGAGTCAGGACTTTTCTTCGATGTTTCTTTTATGGTTGAAGGAAATAAATGAGAGTCTCCCGAAAGGATTTATGGCCATAGAAACATTCTTGGATCTGCTAGTCCTGTATTTTTACAGATGTTCAATAGAGACTTGAAAGAACCCAGGATGGATGACAATGATCTTGTATTTGACGTTTTGGATGTGACTTACTCTGGATTCAAAGATATATTGAAATGGATATACATGGATCAGGTCTATTAGGTTGTGTCTTGAAAACGTGTGTCCTCTGCTCATTATTGTCCCAAGAGGTATGATTTAACCACTCTCCACAAAAAGTGTATTTCCTTCATTAATGATGTTATAGATGAAAATCTTTGGTTCCTTCTATTATTCATCTAAATTACCTGGTGTTGATCACTTGGTTCCTAGGCTTTTGAATCAAATTGTACTCAATCCAACTATTACACTTTCTTCTCACTCTGTTCTGAGAATCAAAGACAGTTAAATACTAAAGGACCTTTTGTTATCTGATAAACTGTATATAGATGAAATAGAAGTCTTTAGAATTGTTCTCCACGGGGGAACATCTCAGACTTAAGATAAGAAGAGTGACTTGAGACAAATTCTTGGACCTACACTGTAATCAAATTGTTTTCCTATTCTATCTCCATCTCTATTAGGGATAGAAGTAATTCCATCAGGATTACTTACAGACGAAAATATTGTTGATATTTTCAAATACATTTCCAAAAGCAAATCAAGTATATCATGGAACTTGATCATGAATTCCAGAGAACGTGCCTGTCATAGATTTGAATTAAATGATTTTACGCAACTCAAAAACCTGAAACACTCCATTTGTTTTACGGTGAATCAACCCATCAATATCTTTGGCTTTGGAGTAGCATTTCCGTATTTCGAAGAAGATTAAAAGATGAGAGGGAGTATTCGCCTGAAAATGATTGATTCACTCCAAAAGGATGTAGAAAACTGATACGCTTCAACAACATTCAATGTAAAATATTACAGAGGATACCAAACAACTGAGATTATTTTTGATGATCCCATAGCTATAGAACCACATACTCTTTATAAAGCATGTTTGGAGTATTACAAATTATCACTGAACACGAGTATTTTGAGTTGAAGAGGAGGAAGAAAAAAGTCAAAGAAGATGGAGTTAAGTTTTATTTTGAGAATGGTCCAAATGGAAGTGACAATGACACAACTGTTGGAAAGGATCTTATTCCATACATAGTCTTTAGTCGACTACCTTCAATTAAGAGATACAAGTAAAAGGAAAAATAAAACAGGGAGGAGAGAAGATAGAAGCGTGTATACTCCATTGTATTTGTAGATGGTGAGTGCAGGGAGCGCTCAAGAGAAAGTTTAGTTTAGTTAAGTTTATATTACTCATAAAAAGAAATTATGAGCTCATTGAAAGGAGATTCGGATGGTATCGTCAACTTGGTGGGGGTAATTACTTTTTGAGTTAGAGACATTTAAAAGAGAGTGAAAAAAATTAATTAGGTACTTATTGAAGATGAACATTAGGTCCTTGAGTTAATAAAAATACATTTTCCAATTCAAAAAATTAGACAGCACTAAAACTATCTTTGAAAAGGAAATAAGCATGTGCATCAAATACGCCCATAAATTAACTAATCAAGTAATTATGGTAAAAATAAGCGAGAATTGCAAAGTTACATCGAAACATTTTGATATAAAATTAAGAGATGGCAATAGAAAACCAATTTTTAACGATCAGAGAACACAAATATAGTATTTAATTTCTTTCGCAGAATAGTTATTGAAATGGAAAACAATATCTGGTATGCTCAACAGTTTATCCAATGAAACATATCAAACTTGATCTTATCTCCTACATATAAAACACGTTAAGTTTATATTAGTCATACAAACAAATTATAATCTCATTGAAAGGAGATTCGGATGGTATCGTCAACGTGGTAGGGGTAACTACTTTTTGAGTCGAATACTTTTTAAGAGATTGAACCACTAATTTGGTACTTATTAAAAAAATAGTTGAAAGTGTTTTCATTTAAAGTTCGATATTTTTCATATGCCTTGTGATGAGAGCAATAAGAGTCTATACAGGCTAGTGGATGGATCATGGAGAAGGGGACCCTTGAATATACATGACCATGTGATTATCTAGAACCAGCACGGAACTCGGCTAACAAGATGGGATTGGTCGGGTAAAATAGTAGAATTTGGAAGTCACGATCAATATACAGTAATGGTAGATGGTTCTCGACGCTTGACTAAAAGAAACAGGCATTTTCTGAAGAAACTTGACGACCCATTAAAGGAATCTGGGAATGAGAATAAGAGAATTAGTTGTGATCACAAAGTGATCGAACAAACAGTGTGACAACGACAATACCACAGGGAATACCTAGAAGGTCGTCGAGAAATAGAAGCAGACAAAAGTTTTATGAACCAGACACTGGAATTTACCTAAGCCAGGATGAAAGCATGTGATATTTACTTTTAGGAAAATAAAATGAATATCTTATTGTCTTAAAATATCACGGAGGGGGATGAAGAATTATAACACGTTAACTGGTAGCCTTGCAGTTTATTTAATTCAGAGTAAATCCTGAAGGGATCAGTTGAGTTACGTTTTAAAAGAGACTCCATCTAGAGGCTTCATTCACATAATTATATATTTTATTATTAGTAAGTATATTGATTATTTAATTAATGACGGGTAATATTTAATTATAAATATCTTTTAGCATGTATTCATCTTGAAATATATTGTTTGTTCAAGAGGATTTTTATTTACGTAGTAAGTAATCCAAGTAGTAATGATTTTATATAAAAACTGAACAACTACACTACAAATATTTAAAACTATCTTATTGATATTATTTCTGTAAACTTTACGAGGGTTATTAAAATATCATCAGATAGTGGGTGTTTTCTTTCAGCTACCCATAGTTAATAAGAGTCACGGCTAACAACCATTATATCGATATCCTGCCTTGTTAGTCATCATTTTTTTAAATTAATTCTTTTAACTTATTTAGTAAAATATCGTTCCTATTCATGACTATTCCCCCAACATCATCAAGTTCAGCATTGGCCAGAAGCTTCAACAAATTGGAAACACATTTTTTGGTTGGTTTATAATGATGTTTTTGACCACATTTAGAAATCATAAAGTTGACAACTATGGTTCTTTACCTGGATTAATTTCTTCTCAACAGATGTCACAACTTATGAATTTGGGGTGTCATTACATGGTATATATTTTTGGAAAACTATGCTCCTCCAGCTCACTGTGTTGCGAATTTATAAGACTTGTTATTGAGTAAATTCTGGTTAAAAAAGAATAATATTACCATATTTTTTTGAAAGTGCTAATTCGTATAATTCATTAGCTCTTAAAATTTTGAAAACCTAAATAAATCATATATCATCTTCTTAGCTATTCCTCACGATTTTAAATATAAGTTATGTTTTACAGTGGGCATTATAGATTAAAAGAGTTCCATCCTGGCACGTTTGTTCATAATTCATTAGTTTTATCGTCCGAATATAATCTAAATTGCACACGATATTATTGTCTTGCCATAAAATTACCCATAATCATATTGCTCACAATGATATTGCTTCACGATTATATTATCCACAACATTTTTGTCTCATAATGATAATTACACAACGATATTACCCCTACATTTTTCTACGCAACCTTATTAACGCATTCATTTTACCCGGACATCAATTAAATGCAAACCAGGTAGAGAGGGAACTTTTTAGAGGCATTTGACTAGTAAAATTAATTATATTCAATATTACCAAGGTAAGCGGCAAACTATGGTCATTATTAGAGATGTTGTACAAGAAATATTAATAAATACTGAAGGGAAAAAGAAGAAATAAAAATCTACCAACTGTTTTCCTTTCTTAATCTCAAAACAATAATTTATTTGACTAAACAGCCCATCTTTAAAAATATAGACTGAATGGTAAAGAGCTACTACCAGGGATTGCGTGCACGAGGTTGTATCACTTCAAACAGTGAACAGTCCTGATAGGGGGGGAAAGGAAGTAAAAAAAATCCAACTCTTTATATAGTAAAAACATTGGCAAGAATCACTTCGAAATCGATCCTAAACTCTAGTCTTAGTCCAAATAGGACTTTTATTAGAACTATAATCATAACTTCACAATCAATGTTGTGTAGCGAAGAATACTTACGATATTAATCCATTATCTTACTCATTTTTCATCAAGGTTTAATGACTTATCCATTGTTCAAATTTGTAGAAAAAGATCAAGTCCTTTATCATTTGTACCCTAAAATGATAATGCTCTTAATAATGGCATAGGAACAGTTAACAATATGAATCTTTGATATTACAATATTAAATTGACATGTCCTCTAATTATTCTAAATAAAATATTATACATTAACAAGATCAAATAAATAAAACAATTATATTTTATTATTTATAAATATTAATTTTATATCGGATATGAACCATATCTATGTCTCCTGCAATGTCCCATGCCATATTGATATTCATGCAAATCTTGTAAAATTCATGGATATACTGACAAAGTAATTCTTCTCGCTACCCTATCACATAGTCAGTAGAGTCCCAAAGTAAAGTAGTCTCGTCAAAGATTAACAAATAACATTTAGGAAATGATTATCTTCCTGTTTTAGACAAAACTACGATCCATGACTGCATTGCTTATAGCTAAGTTACCCTTATTCAATAAATTTGGAAGATATTAAAAAGGCTGACAATAGAACAATTACAAGTATTGAATTCAAAAGTTTTAACAACGTTCTGGGCTCCGATTACTGTTGCGAGAGACTAAAGGTTTTCATTATCGATGGCTTATTGTATAAAAGCAGTCAAAAACATCAAACAACATTTTTTTTCTTAATTCTGGTGATCGAAAAAGATAGATTACTACGCCGAGCACTTTCATTCAGTCTCAATGGTATGGATGAAAACAGTAATGCAATCAATAAAACAACAGCGATAACGTTATCCATTCATAACATGTAAGACATTTGTTGTTGGAAAATTTGTAAACACAACTTAAATGTGTACAGTTGACCAGGGGCGTCCGCAGGGGAGCTGTAGACCCTCCCTCAAATTGAGAAAAAAATATTAATTAATAAGGAAAAAAAATTAGGGTCCCCAAATTAATTTAAGGATTTACTAAAAAAATATATCATTTATTTTATAAAAAAAGGTAATTGAGTGAACTTTTTTTTAAGGATTTTGTTTGGCTATAAATTTCGTCAAGTCATAGCTAACAAAATTAACACTACGTTGAGTTGCTCAAAAACGAACGAAATAGCCCTCATATGACAAGTAAGACTGATGGACTCTTCCATTTCATAAAAGAAAAAAACATGGATTTAACAGATGTGTATAATGTACATACTTATTATTACTTAAGTACAAGATAGGCTACATTCTCATATTAACTATTTTTGTATATAATATGTTTATTAAACAACACGACAATGACAAAGAAAATAATGCTTCCGCCTTTAACAAGTTCCTTTCAAAAATGAATTTTTCTTATGAATAATATGGAAAAAGAAGTTATCTTAATCATTAGATTTATATGTATATATTATTATTTTTTTTAACTAACTATGTTTTGTAAAATTATTAAAATTTCACCATTTGACACGAGTCTTGTACTCATCATAGACACTAAATCGTTTGACAGTTTCATAGCCAAATATGACAGCAATACTATAAATAACTGATGCTGACATGCGAGCCGTAAGCCCCTTAGTAAACACAGCCATCCCTTCCTCTCGCCATAGTTTGGACATGGTATCTGGGATAGAGGTTCTATGGATTTGAACTCGAGCACGTAATAAGTCTAAAGGATTAGTTATCACACTGGATGAAGCCCCTGCACTCATGGCTGATATAGTCTGTAAAGTCATATGTGCTGTATTATCAGGAACCATGTGAGCATACAGTTTTTGAAAAATATCATAGAAGGCCCACCAAGATGCTCCGCTTGGAACATATGTACACAATGAAGCAGTATAACCTCGATAGAATCCTCTAAAACCATCACGTTGATAAATGGACACGATGATGTCCTTTGAGAGTTGAGCTCGACTACGATCAAAAATAGATATTTGAAGAGGATTTGTTTCCGAGAGGTTGAAGGATCCAGGCTGTCGTCTTTGTCCGAGAATCATGAGATGTTGACTCACGACATCAAAAGGAACGTTGATGGTTTGTCCCACGACAGATGCACAAAGACCTCCACAGAATGACTTGATGATAGAGTTGTTTGTGATTTTGTTTGTTTCGAGGATATGTCGAACACCTTCATAAGTGGAGACATAGCAGACCCCGGAGGCCATTTGAAAAGCAGAAATCCAGAATCCAGAATAAAGGCCACGAGGTCCTTCATGCCGAAGGATCTTTTTGAATGCATCATATGTGCCAGTGTAATGGTGTTTGTGAACTTGAACCTGGAGTCGTGTTCGGATGACGGCGAGTGGAAAGAGGAAGCATCGCACGCTGAAGTGGCTCAGGGTTGAGAGGGGAATATATTTCCTCTTATCCATCATTTCCCATTCCACCGTTAGGACCGGAGAGGAAACATCGGAACTGGCTGGCAGTCCAGGAGGAGCTTCTCCGCTGCTGCTGCTTGGAAGGGAAGAGTCAGGGACCCTCATTCTGGATCTTCACAACAAAATAATTAATAAACAACTGCTTCTGCACCTCCATCCACTACCAGATCCAGCGTCTCCAAGCACTTAAGGACTACCTATCCTTGGATACTTTGCAACCAATAAACAGGAATATCATAGGAAATATATATTAATAAATATTAAATAATATCTATGGATTATGGAATGAACAAAAGCCAAGCGTAGGTCTTCCTAATTCCCAATCACTGTCTTCATCATGTTAGGAAAAAGTGATAGACTGCTGCTCACCAAGAAACTAATAATAATGTTAGGATCAAGGCTAACAATACATTACGTCACATTACATCTCTGGCAAGCCTTATAAATTCGTCCTAATTACAGCTTCTTTTTATCTCACCAAGTTTTTGGACGCGTGTAGGTAGGAATTTCAAAATATTTCATACTATTACAGAATTATTTCAGATAGAACTGTAATCAAAGACATTTGATTTAATTCATAGTGATACCCTTCCGTTTGGATATCCAATGGACAAAACGTCTTCTTATCCTCTCTTCAACCTCATTTGCCTCTTTGTGCATCACTCGGTGGATCTTATCTCCTTCAATGGAAGAATTCTTCATTTTGCAGATGTCCCATCACATCAAGGTCTTTTTTTCGATAGTTTTGTCTACAATGCCCATTGCACATTCTATTCTGTTATTGCATATAAAGTTATTGTATCGAATTATCCTCTACTTATATTATTCAACTGAAGAGTTACACTAAGAAAAATATAATCCTTCATTGAAACTCTTCAGTTCAATGCTCCTAAAATCAACTCCGCTTCAACTCATACTTAAGTAAACTCTTTCCTTGATAAGAGTCCTAAGTGCCCTTAATGACTATAACTACTGAAAAGTCTTTATCACAAATATCAATTCCATTTATAAGTTTGAATTTGTGCTTTACTGCAAATATGGACAATTATACATCTTGAATTATTACATTTTGGTCTGCAATGCACAATTATATTATACTAATATAAATAAATAGTTATTGGGAACTGGGAGACTATCTGTTTAAAAAAAAAAAAAGTGACTTATTAACTTCTCTAGAGTTCTATTGGAATATCTGAATGTATTTGCAATTCCTAAAGTTATTGACTCAGTAATCTTCTTCTCAACAGCTAAATTGCTTCTTAGTATATTAGAATATTACTCTCTCGAAGATCTCGGATCTTTACAAAAATTACTAAATGTGTGCCACACAGGCTAATTATAAGTTGTTTGATTGAAGACAATAGTTAAAATGTATTAAAATAATAATACGATTGTTTGAGTATTAATTGAACAAATAAAAATAATTAGAACATCAAAAATATTCATCTAGATTTAAATTCCAATTTTTTGGGTTCCCTTTTATTTTATTTTTTTATATTTTTGATTAATTCCCTTTATTTTGTGCACGGAAATCCTATTTAGTAGTTGAGATTCTTGTCAAGCAAGTTGAAATTTCAAAATTCTTCCTATTATTAGTTGAATAACTAATATTCGTCAAACTATTCCAAGCAATATGGAAATTTGATTTCCATAGTATTACTAAATATATACCTCATGAGAGAATAGTAAAAATCACAAGGCAAACGAAGCTTATTAAAGGCTTCATATCTTGTTATGTTAGCAAGATAATTAAATTGAACTCTATATTTATTATATTAAAGATAAATGACAAATAAATATCTTATTGCTAGTTTATGCTCTTCACAAGTGTATTTGATTTTCAGTGCATAATATCCACTTATTCTTAATATATTATTGATTTATTCGCTATATTGATAGTTTCTTATAATTAAAATATACCTAATATTAAGACAATGATGTATATCCCCTATTTATAGAAAGTATATGTAAATGACTTAAATGCAAAGTTTAAAGTTACAAGGTAACTAATAGTAATCTGCCGTATTAATAAATGATAAAACGGATTTTTCTGCTTTTTCATACCTACAAGGGTATAGTATGAACATGAGATGCTAGTCTCCCTTTATATAGTCTCAGGCCTAGCTAGGTATCCGACATGATGTTTTTTATGCTTTTATTTATAGAATTATAAAATTTATTCAATTTTATAATATAATCATCCATAATAATTATGGACACCTAATTAATCCACGAAAAATGTTAAATCTTTCTCAAACGAGAAACCCCATTTTTTTAAAGATCTTATGTTGTTGAGTAATAATAAATGATCCATATTACTATAACACTACGATCAATTAATCAAATTAAATTAAATTAATCATTTTAATTATCATCTAAATGTTAGTTAGTTTCAATTCACCATCATTATATCTCCAACAGTCTTTTTATTCCTTTTTATGTATTTAGCTAGGTACATACACAACATATTTTAAGCTATTTTACTCTCATAACAAATATTATGTACTATGCCAATTAGTTCGAATGCATAATTTATTTATTATTGAAACCTACAAATCGATTCATATGAATGGTTGTAGTTCTATACGTACTTCTACTATCACTTATCAGATAAAGAATGGCGAGGGAAAAAAACTTAGAATTTTATTTATTATATCGTTATTTTTTGTTTTAAAAATACGGACTTTGTCCAAAACATATATTAAAGACATAAAATATTCATTATTTTTAAATCTCTGAATGTAAATTAATGTTAAAATTAGTTTTTGTGCAGAAATAATTTTCGACTCATAGCTTCTTCATCTATCTGACATTCTAAAAAGTTTCGAGCCTTTTCTTTTAGCTCCGAGAGAACTTGAATTTTTTCATCTATCATTTCCTCCAATTGATGACAATATGCTACATATTCAAAAGAAAACAAATATTGAAACTTGATTAAAATTATAAAATTATGATGTTACCATCTTGATCATAATCAACTCCATTCGTTACAGCAATAAGTGATGCATCCTCTTCAATCCAATGGGACATCCGATTTATAGCGGATCTATGGTTTTCTACCAAGTCTTCCTCAAGGATTTGCAAATGAGATATTGCCTCCTGTGATAATGAATAAAAGAATGTTAGGTACTTGCTATACAATAAGGGATAAATCATGGAATACCTGAAAGTTGTACCAGTCTGCAGATAACTCTCCTTCATTCATTGAACGCAATTGAGCTAAATCTGAGTCTTCCGGACTCAAAACTCCATCCTCCATCCTTGTTTCGACAACTTCTTCAGTAGGAGATGCTGACAATTTCGGAGGTGGATTATTATTTGCTAGATTATTTGCCAGATTATTTGCTGGGTCATTAGCTCCTAATTCTTTAACTCTGTCTGCATATCGTAATGTATTTAAAGTATGTTCACATGAACTTAAAACAGGTGAAACCATAGCAATCTAAGAAAAACAATTTATGCACTAATCATTAAAAAAAAAAAAAACTCTCCTTACCATGCATGTTTTTGATTTTTCTCCCATGAAGGAATCGCGTAAAACTTGAGTGAGCTTACTAGCTCTAAAAGGCAAATGCCCACCTTTACGACCTAAAGCTCTAATACATTCTTTAAGCGCAAGAAGGGACTTATTGATTTCAGCTCCTTCCATTCCTATAGAAAATGTTAAATAATATAAAATACATGCAGTCAGTCATTCAATAAAAGGCAAGACGTACTGGTTTGGCGATCTGCTGAGTGTGTGTCTGCTCCTCTTTCATTTCCTGCTAAATCAATTAATGAGAATTTTCCAAAAAGTTTGTTTTTATTTTGGCGAAGGATGATTTGGAATACTGCATGTGATCTTGAGGAATGGGCATTGGCAGACGTTTGTCCCGATGTTCTTAGATTATTTCCGTGAGTAATAAGTTTAAGCACGTCTTCCACACACTCCACAACCTTCTCAGTAAGACCTACAATAACCACTTGTTGTTTCCCATCTTCCAAAACTCGAAGTTTGGATTTTCCGGATAAAAGATCAAAAACCTTTGGGAAGTCAAATGTAAGAGAAATGACGATTGATGAATGAATCAAAATACAAATTTGTATGTATAAGCCACTTTAAGAGGATTCATCCTACCTTTCCACTATAAATTTCGAAATAACTGCATGAAACATGTAATTTCAAGCCTTTATATTTAGGAGATTTCAAAAATTTAAATACGTCCATAGTAGCTAATGCATAGATTCCATTTTTAGAATCCTGAGATTTTCCATGAAACTCTCCACCCATTGTATGAGTTTTACCAGAACCTGTTTGTCCATATGCAAAACATGTAGCCATACCCCCTTCAAAAATATTTTGAACTAAGGGACGGGCAGCATACCTGAAATAGAAAACAGATGAGTATATATAGGCATAAAAACTTGACATCTAAATATGGATCATTGTTTGCAATAATTACTTGTATACAAGCTCGTTTGTTGCAGTGTCATCGAAGGCATAATCATATCTGAAATGTTGATTATCCAGATACTTAGTCAGATCAACTTTAGTTTTTGGTTCATGGACGATAATTTGATCTTTATTTGGCATTGTGACAACATCAACTTCTCTTCTTTTTTCTTCTTTCTTATTTAATGGCCTTTTACGCACACAAACTGTGATTTGGTGATCCGTTATAGTGTCACCATCGTGAAATGGATTGAACTCCAGTTGTTCTTGATAATCTCTAATCATACACAAAAATTCCCAGTTGGGATTGCCTGGATCAACATTTTTTTGAGCCTCTTTCTCTTCTAATATCTCTGCCTGTTTGGCTCTTCGCTCCTCACGGTTTTTCTTTAAGCGTTCTACCTCTTTCACGACATTGGACCTCCGTCGATCTGTTGATAAAAAATAAAAAATAAGTCAATAATAAGTTAGAATAATTAGTAGTGTTGCATTCCAGTCTGACTCTCGAAAATTGGTATCTTGTAGTTTTGTGCAGACTCAACTGGAATGGTGATTCGCTTTTCAAATTAGAAAAAAAAACGAATCAGCTTTCATATTTTTATTTATTTGGCTTAATTTTAATCACTAAACCTCAGCTAATTTTTTGAGTTTGGAAGGGCTTTCTCATAGTAGTTTTCTAATCAATTATAGTTTAACTTATTCCCCCCTAATTAGATTATTCTCCAGGAGTTATAAAGAGATTTTCCAGCAATTTGAAGAATGCCAACTAATAAACGTGGATGTGGCTATTATGTGAGGGAGCCATATTGAGACTTGTTTTTACTAGCATCTCATAAGATGCAATTTTATGAGATATTTGTTACTCCATTCACTTTATGCACCCTCTGTAACCTTTAGAAATCAACCTCTAGAACAGTGTTTCTTAAACTGGGTTCAATCGAACCCCAGGGGTTCGGAAAGCCCCCGCATCCACTGACGTGACTGTCGATCGGGGCGACCTACTTTCAGTGCAAGTGTGCCGCAATATTGTTGAATGCTCAAAGCGGAGGATACCAACATGAAAAACAAAGGGGGGAGGACCTGCTGTGAAATTCAAAAAAGTTTCTTATGCAGAAACGACGGAAAGAGAATGACAACGCTGGAATTGGAGAATTTTCTGTACTTGGAGAGCTGAAGCAAGCAATTACCATGCACTTAGAAGAACTTGTGAAGTCTCCAAGGGTTACTTCTCCACCACAGGGTAATATCCAGCATGGGTAAGACAGCCTTTCAAGTTTAGTGTTGCGATAGAAGATTTGAAAGATGAATATCTCGATGAAATCATTTCAACTTCAGGAAAGGCAGTTTCAATTACTCTTCAAAAAACAACGTTATCAACGATCTGATTGTATTGCAAAGAAAGTCCTGGAGATACTCATACCGTTTGTAACAACATATATTTGAGAGAAATCCTGATCGAGGATGGTCGACATAAAACCAAAGAAAAGGAGCTGACTGTTGCGAAAATGATATGTGAGTGGCACTTACAAAGGTGAAGCCACGGATTTCTGAACTTGTGTCTGAAAGGCAACAGAAAAAGATAAATTGATTTGCAAGAAATATTCATTTAGTTTTTTTTTTGTGTGAAATTCATGTTTTGCTGGTTTTGTTATTTGAACACAGTGGTTTTTGGTTGCAACTGATGCATAGTTCATTTTGTGCACTTATAAAATATAAAACTATGTTCTCAAGAAATCATATTTTATTTTTCCAATCACGAAGTGGTTCGATGAATTTACTGACGAAGCTTGCGGGGTTCAGTACCTCCAATAAGATTAAGAACCACTGCTCTAGAAATAGTAATAAATAAAATAATATTTTTTTTTTTGTTAGTACCTATACTCAGCCCATTGATATTCAACTAATTTTTCATGAAAAAAAAAAAAATAAACCTATTTTGAAAGAATAAAACAGTCAATATATGTATACTTGAAAACTATTAGTTACTAATAAATGTTTATTAATTAATACTTAATTTTATCTTTTTTCAAATTTATCGACTTAGCTCAAGTCAACACAACACAAGTACATATATTATCTTAACACGAATTCAATTCGAAGTATAACTCAAACTCGAATTCAACACTAATAATTAATTTATGAGCAAAAAAAAAACTTACTAATACCTCCTCCGGCTGCTGCTGCAGCAGCAGTTCCTGCTTTAACAACGGTCTCTGCGGTACTTCCATTATTACTAGAATAGTTGAGCTGTGGAGTTGTTGATTGTGGTAGTCTAGAGGATGAAGAAGGTGGAGCGTTTTCGGAACCATGTCCATTAGTCGCAAGATTATTATTTATATGTGAATTAGGAACAACGACATTCGTAGGATTGGACTCTTCGTTCTGTGGAATTCCCATAGTTTGGCGAGAAGTTAACCTGTTGCGATTACGCACACCGGAACTAACAACATTAGTATTTTGAGAAGTAGCGGATGGTGTAGTATTACGATTGTTATTTGTTGGACGTTGAGCATACTGTTATAGATAAATTAAGTTTGTTTAAAAGAGTTGAAAAAGTCATAGCATAAATTTAATTACATACAACCAAATTAGCTATAATTAATTATTACATCGAATTGAAATAATTATACATATATATAAAACCAGACACTACCGTAGCTGGACCCACCACCTGTTTTTGAACACCAACAAAAAACGCAGCAAAGGACTCAACTGCCGAATCTGATTCCTCATCTTCAATGTCTATAACATTAACCTCATCTTTTATAGAGGATTTCCGATTATTTTGGCGGAAATAATGTTTGGGAGTGAAGGGTCTTTTCCTCAATGAAGTAGGTGTAGTGGTGGATGAGGAATTTGACGAAGCGTTTGAGTCTGAAACATATTGATAAAACCAGGCAACGCCCATACGATTGAAATTGCTCATTTCTAGGCGGGATCCTTTAAACATATTAGGTTCAATCCTTAATTAATATTTAGCTCGTTGTAATTAGAATTAAATTTACTCTTGTGTATAAAAAGTTAAAGTGAAGAAGCAATTTATAGGTTGCTTGTTCACTACCAGAGTGATAAATCAACTAAACTTTTATCTTGGTGTGACAGAGGGCCGTCTATCTCGAGCAGCTGAATATTGATATATCTTTGGACCGTTCCCTTGACAACGAGATCAAAAAAAGTGAGAAATTCAAATAGATATAATAATGTGGAAGAAGCCTGTAAATGTATCATGAATCTAGAGCAGTTCTAGAAAGGGGGACTGTCTCAGAAAATAACATAGTATTAAGGGTCAACAGAGATAGTGTTGTAGCACCTCTAATAATAATATTTTCTTATTGAATAACCATGACAACGGTATTAACATACTTATTATTCAGAGGGAAAATCTACTTCATTCTAAAGTATTTTGAAGAGTCAAACATACATATTTATGAATATATGTAGAACTAAGCAAAGAAAGATGCTGAGATTAGAAAAATGAATTCATACAAATTACTTTAAAATGTAATTAAGAGTCATATTACACGTCTTTTCAAATAATTACAGCAATAAAGAATTACATATAATGGGTATTCTTGTAGGTATATGTTTATAATTGTGGTGAGTTAACAGAAAAACAATTTTAAACAAAAATCAAGAAGATAAGTCCAATTCATTTATTTAATTCATATGAGTGTTGTTTGGTACTTTTACCGATACCATAATTGTACCAGCGTACTGACGTATTTAAAACGGTAGTACACTAACTAATATTGGATCGGGTACTTGCAGCTCCACTAAAGTCGTACAAAATTTGAACCGCCAATTCCTACCCAAAAAAATACTATCAAATTTCTGAGATAGTTCCTCACCGGAACAAAAATCTAGCGCACTCTCCCGTAAGTCCATCTTAATTGCACTTGATGACATTTTTGTTTTAAATTTTCAGTCAAAAAAGTATCGAAATACCTATATAGCTACTGAAATCGGTACGATAATATTGGTGTCGTGATAACTTTACTTCATATATCAATTTCTGGGATAGCTTGAGATACCCCAGAATATTAACTATAATTTAGACTTTAGAGCATTGATTTCATTTATAAGACTTAATTTGGTCCAATATGGGCA
Source organism: Lepeophtheirus salmonis (assembly GCF_016086655.4). Lineage (NCBI taxonomy): Eukaryota > Metazoa > Arthropoda > Copepoda > Siphonostomatoida > Caligidae > Lepeophtheirus > Lepeophtheirus salmonis. The sequence goes on from NC_052133.2 coordinate 26,436,450, forward strand.
TACAAATATAATAATCAATTTGCTTTTTGTTGACAAGCCCCAAATGTAAATCACACATCTAACAACATTTGGTACAAATTATTAAATAATGTATATATTATTTACCTTTGGTAATTTATTATTCGTAATAACCGCTCCATTAGTTGGAGGAGGAGGTGGAGGGATCAAGTCCTGATTCAAGCCCAACAGAGTTTCAAGTTCTATCTGTAAATATATTTTAATTAATGACAATTAAATCATATTGATGATAAAGGGTTTGAGAAATTTACCTCTTTTCCTTTGGTCTCCTCACGCTCGCGCCATTCAACTGTAACGCTTTTGGTAGTAGTATTTATTCCTGTTACAACTGCAGAATGAATTCGACCTGTAGAGATAATTAATAAGTATAAATATGTGCTGAATTTCTATTAAGAGATTATTTGAAAAATATGTACATATTACAATGTTTTTATAAATATAATGTTACTATTCATCAAAAAAGAAAAGAATAAGAAAAAAAACATATTATTGAACAGAAAATATTAAATGAAAAGTAGGCATGAAGCAAGACGCAAAAACCAATCCCTAAATTTATTTATTACAATTAACTCAATAAACTATGAATTATGGTATTTCTACATGACTTTATGGTACATACTAGTAGATGAGCGAACGAGTGGTTTAGCGGAGGTGGGCCTCTTATTGCTATTATTTTTTCTCAAATTGGGTTTTCTTTCGGGAAGAACAATCTCTTTTTTAAATTTAAAATCCTTAAAAGATCCAGGAGGAGCAGAATGACGATTCGAAGCCTTTTTTGTATTATATGATGATAGAGACTTTGTTCTCTCAACTCTTTTGGTAGGTCGGGATTTTAAAGTTTCCCTGGATGGCTTATTTGAATCCAACTCTACCCACAGAAAGCCAGGACTATCAATTGACTGAGATATAACTGGCAAGGAGGGGGGAGGCAGGAAATTATTACTCTCAAGAGACTGACAGCCTGAATCTCTATGAAGAGACTCAGGACTCGAATTCTTATTGGACTTTGAGCCGTGATTTTCCCTCAGCTCTTCTAGACTATCTCTTACGGATGAGATTAAACAATTATCAAGATGACTAATGGTGTTGTTATATGAAGAAGGAATTTTTTGTTTAAGGACTTTGATGGCTCTCTCAGAGACGGAGGAATAATTGAGGGCCTCCTTGGGGAGAGCAGGTAAAGATCTACGGGGTTTATTTGAACTTTTGGCACTTAAAACTAGATTTGGAGTAATGTTTTTCTGTTTGTTTATTTTATTTTTTCCCGTCTTTAAACCGTCTTCATCCAGACTATCGTAACATTCTTCTCCAGTTTCATCAGAGCTGCATCCTATGGGTGGCAATCTCTTTTGCATGTTTTTTGATTCTGAAAGAAGAAAAGGATGTTCTTCATCTTCTTCATCCATTAAAATATCGTTGAATGCTTGATCAATGACTTCATCATAGTCAATGGTGGTATCCTCCTCTTTGTCACCATCAAGAGAAAATATCTGATCCTCTTTTTCTTTCGTATAAATATCTGACTCACTTGAAGAGGAAGAACCTCTGGAATAATTATATGAATTAGTGGATCTGGAAGTAATATCAAAATTGGGCATGGACTTAGAATATTTTGATTCATCACAATCATCTTCCGACTCATCCCTTAGAGGTAAACAATGTGATGAATCTATGGCAAAACTTTGCTTTCGAATAAGTTCAAGAGTTTTAATTTTGTTATCAAAGCGATCAAAAACACCTGGTTCCTCCTTAGTAGCTCCTTCTGCAGAATTAGTGAATTGTCGTCCTTGATTCGTGGTTTTTCTCTCAGCTCTTTCTTCTTCTTCCTTATTTAGAGTTGAATTTAACGTAGGTGGTGAATGCATATTTTGAGAGACTTTGGGTTGAATCACAATCAGATTATTTGGAGATTCTAAACACGGTCCAGACTCGATTTCAACATGGATAAAAGCCATAGGAGGGAGTTTTTCCTCATCTTTTAAAGAAAGATAGTGAGATTCGTCTTTTGAATCAAATGATGACTTGATTGTGCTATTGAGAACAGGGGTCGTCTGCTCTTCCACAATTTTAAGGAAGGGAACTGGAGCACTACCATTGTTCAGGATATCTTGTACTCGAGGTGGTACATGATGAAGGGTCGAAGAAGGACTGTTATAATGGTCATTATGTTTTGACAAATCCAATGATGATAACACAGGAAGGGAGTACATGATTTCGTTATCATTAATAATCTCTTCAGTATAATCACCACATGTTAGTGAATTGGAAGAATCGTCTGTTTTGTTGTTGAGGGATTTGCGATGAATGAGATTTTTAATCGAATTAAAACTTGGAACAGTATCTCCTCTTGTATTTGAAAATGTGTTAAGATCCTTATCATCGTTATGAGGAAGGTTTTTCTTCTTATTATATGACACCAAATGTACAGAAGGCAAGACGTCGTCCCATTGAAAACTAGAGCGCCTTTTGATATTGACAATGGGGTTGGAGGAACGGGAAGATCCTACTACCTCAGAGGGTTCATCCATTCCAATTTCATCCAATCCACACGGTAAAGAGTATCCTTGTTGTTTTTTTCTCCATTTCTTTGAATTCTTAGCACGAAGGAGCTGCTTCTTGGCTCGTTGCCGCTCAGGATTGGCATTTTGAACAAAAGAGCTTTCGATTTTATTATTTGACACATCTTTGGATTTACTTTGACCCATCTTGTCTCAGTGGTTTTATTTACTTATAATTTTAAAAAGACATGAAATTTCATTTTAATTGAATTGGTATTTGTGTTCGTCACAGAGTAATGTATATCAATGTACATAATTGCTCTATTCGTTCTTCTATTTCTGACTTTAATACTATTAAATGTGTAAAAATAACTATTAAGGGGGAACGCGGATCACTCACAAAGGATAGTTGAAAACTGATTCTCTCTTTTTTCAGTATGTGTATATAAAAAACATTAACGCCGGGATTTACACATGCCCGGATTAAAGTAAAAACTGGGCTCCTTTTTGGGGAGAAAAAAGGAATTAAGCAGCAAGTGGAAGAGAAAAAGAGTACCACCAGGTAGCGTCTTCTTTGGAGTATGATTCACCTTATCTTTGCACATACTACGACGAACATTACACTCATAGGCTCATCCAAATTCATAAATTAATTCAACAACAAAAAAAAACCTGCTGCCAAGTCATTGCACATACATTAAGTATTAAAGGGGTTAACAATGCAAAGTTAAAAACAAACATAAATACATAGTGGCTTCGTATTACTATTTATTTAAACATATTAGAAAATTCATGCGTATGTCCGTCCGTCTTATTGTCCGTACATCACACCTTCATAATATATATATATATATATATGTAAATAAAAGAAGAGTTAACATAGAGGGAATCATCATACTTAAACGTCCAGACTATTGAGGATACTCGCATATTGCGATTTTTTTCAAATAATGCCTCTAAATAAATATACATTACATACAGTGATGGGCAAGTTAACATATCATTTTAACTGGTTAACTTAAATTTAATTTCGATTTTAATTTTTTAACTAGTTAAGTTAAAGTTAATTAATTTTAGAGTAATTTAAGTTAAAGTCAATTGAGAGATCTATAAAGGCTATATAATAAAGATTATTCTATTAGTCTGTCTGGCTGGGATTTTGTTCACTTCAAATCGAACGATCAAGAGAGAAATACAGATTCCAACTCCCAAAAACTCCTGTTTTGTTGTGAAAAAGTAATGTATGGTAACTACTGGAGGTTGCTAAAATACTAGTCAATATTAATTAAGTGAATACAAAGATTCAAGGTTTAAGTTAGTTATAGTTTTACTCCTTTGGCCGCAAAGTTAAAATTATATGTGATGAGAAATAAACAGCCAAAGCACACACATATTACTCAAAACTTCCTTTTGGTGAACACAATATCATATTTTATTTCAAAAAACGGTTCCTTTTGCGAAAAGAATCCCCCAACAATACTACAGGAGCGAAGGATAGAATCATAGTATTTTATAAGCATTTTCAACTGAAAAAAATATCGATATCGTTGTCTAGCAGTTGTGCCTCCATAAGACAAGAATACGATCTCAATTAAGACTTCAAATGCTCTTGAAATTGATGTTTGGTCTCGAATAGAGTTAGAAGCAGCTGTCCTAATATGATGTTTTCCTCGCCCTGAACAATATCAAATCCCCCCGCTACTGGGGACACATCAATACTTCAAGGAACTGTTCAATTTCATCTTCCTCTTTAAGATAAGAGAGGTTTTACAACCTGGGACATGTCATCTAAGAAGTCTTTGCGAGTTAGAAAATCCAAATAAGAATTATAATTGAATTCCATCTTGTTGAGCAAGGTGTCTTCAGTCTTTATATATATATATAAATTGGGTCATCTTTTCATTCGAAGAAGGTGATAAGCATTTGTTACATATGGGAATACATTTTTGCCTTGTGAAATGAAACACGTTCAACGACGCCACTCCAGATTTTCATTAACACATCAACTCAATCATAGTTAAGTTTAAGTTAAGATAATGCAGATAACAAATTAACTAGTTAAATTTAAAGTTAATTAACTTATCCAAGTTAAGTTACGTAACATTAACTTGCCCAACTCTGATTACATATGATATTTTTTTTCCTTTTTCCCCTACTCAAAATGAGAAATACAGCGTGGGAATAAATTATCGTTACAAAACTTTGCAATAAAATTCCTCATGATTGTTTAAAATTTACTTTCCAGTAAGATGACAGCCCTTCCCACACCAAAAATCTGTTTAAGGAGGAGCTGTCTGGTGGATCACAGGAACCAATATTCTGGAGTAGGAGGTTTGGCCTCTGTAGAGTCCTGATTTTAATCCTTCAGGACTATTTTGTCTCAAGAAATTTGTAGGTTAGGATCCAAGCCACCCAATTAGGGAGTATCTCAAGGGCCACTCTGTTATAAGACTCCCTCCTTAGACAAGAACTATATCACTAACACCTGTGCTGCCTTCCTAGGCTGGATTTAGGCAGTCCTTGAAGCTGAGGTTTCTTATATTTAAAAAAAATATTTTACACTATGCACTTAATATGTATAAAAATCCCATCTTGAAGTCTTATAATTTGAATGCGAGAAGGATAGTTAATCTCCACCCCGTAGATAATACACAATCACCTCTGCAATCAACATTAATTTATTACGTAAATCTGCGTAATAAGTATTCGTGAATATGTAGATTCATTGGAAGCAGAAGGCTGATGCCTCCTTCTTCTTTTTCTTCTCCTCCTCCCCATCAATACATTGTACAGAATATGTAGGAGTTAAACATTCCACAATGAGTAAAGAAACTCACTCTCATTGCCATAAAAACAAACTGCTCCTTCTAAATATGTATATATATATAGGTATGCAAATACAATTATTTCCGTTTGACTAGGAGCAGCAACTTGGTGGCTTGAAGTATTGTCAAATTAACTCTTCCCCCATACCAACAATCTTTTAGCGAACAATCTCTATACAAGGGTTATAAACACAGATTTATATATATATTATATACGTAATTGACACTTTCTTTATAAACACACATACTGCAATAATAAAAACTGAATTACATATTTCGAAATTATTTTTACTTTGACACTCCCATTCCAAGTTACTTTTATTTATTTATGTGTGTAAGTTTGTATTGTTATGTAAAGAAGTAATACTTTTACAAACATATATGCACCTATGTATATTTTATATATATATGGTGTATAGGTAAGTATAATTTGACATGCCAATAGGTAGAACAAGCTCACAGAGATATTTAAAAAACCCTCATTTTTGACACTGCCAAAAAAGATAAAAATACTATTTTTTCTTTACAACTGTAATTAAGAAACCTCTCTTTTTTTAAGGAAATTGACGAACCTTCCATTTTTAACTACCTACGTTAAATGATCTTACAATAAAAAATTATGGATATTAAGAAACTCTTTTTAAATACAAACTGTTCCAAATTAACTGAGCTTAAACACAATTGGTTTTTTTTTATAATTTTTGAAGAGCCAAATAGGACATCAAGATAAGATAGCAGCATTTTGTGAAGACATATGTGATTTTATCAATATTATTGAAAAAGTGTTTTTAAAAATAAAAAACTAAATATACATCACGTTGTTACTTTTATTGTATCTCGCAATTTTTTATCTCTAAAAAGAAACAGAAAAAAGTCCCGAAATTAGTTGGTAGTTAGTCAATTCCTTCCAACTATTAAAATGATAAATACTTAATAATTGTTCATTATAGCTTAACGAAAGCTGATTCTAATTCAACTAATCAACGTTCAGAACACTGACTAAGGGACATTTTGTGCTTTTGGTGTAATCCCTTGATTTTGGTCAAGACCACGGGCTAAAACCATGGATTGATTTTTTTTGTGGAACCAAGTAAAGCATATTTTTGTATAGACGAAATTAACAGACCGAACTTGGACCGAAATAGTTTGATCTTAAAAAAAATTATAGGAGTCTAATACCGAAATTCAACACTTAATAATTTAAAGCATTTCTTTCTTTATTTATTTTTTAAGTTATAATAAAACTTTCTACAAAATAATTTAATCAAAGAAAAGAGAGGAGGCTCTTACGTGCAAAATCATAAAGCATGTTCATTTAATTTAATATTATTTGTATGAATACTACTTTATATATATTATTTAGAATGTATATACCTCATCATCCGACAGAAATATAAATAATTGCCTTTATATCCATCACTTATTTGCTGTTAAATATCACGACAATTCTTGTTTTAAAGGTCTATTGATATTAATAATAATAATTTGCAATTATTTGTAAGATACAGACACAATGATGAAGATAATAGAATTGATCCTCCTTTTCAGCAATTATTTCACTTTTAAAATCAAATGATATCCTCACTTTTGTACCTTTCCTTAGCTGTCAAATAAGCCCCTTTTAGAGGTAAATGTCGTATGTGTATACAACATATGCAATTATACGTAGGTACTTAAAGAACGGGCAGCATTTGAATAATAATAATTAATATTACAAGTATCATCTGTATAAATAAAAAATACCAGTAAGGACATTTTGATTACTTCATATTCGCAACAACATATATTATTTTACAGATATGATAAAGGAACAATAATTATTTTATAGAAGAGGGGTCAACAAACAAAGAGTTCTCGATGTTCTCCAAGTCAAGTATTAAGAAACACACACCTGGCCCTTCAACAATAAATACATCCTATTAATAATGAAAGAATATTTTTCCTAGATTCCTTAGCTTTAGCCACAAAAACTAAATTAGCTTCAAGTTGATTTTTTTAGTTCTATGAAATGTATTTGTAGTCATAGACTTAGTAAAATAGCCCTCCACCAGACACCAATTAGTGCATTTGACATTATTCCTTCGACAGGATGCTAATCCATGTTGGATATCTTTAAAGGGTATTAACACCCAAATATAGTTAGAATAACAGCCCTTTTTTTATTAGGATGAAGGAAAAAGGAGAATTACGGCCTTATATGTGGATGTCAAAATGGGACTGACAAATAAAAGGAGTAATTAATTCCTTTATTGTATATTAAAAATCTCTATCTCTAACTTAAATAACTATTGTATATATATCAGACCCTCTAAAATGTATGAAAAATACATGACTATACATTCTTATTTACATAGTGTATGTAAACAATAAATTAACTATTACATTTGCAATTAACATTCATTTTTCTCCAATTATCCTACTTTTCTTATCTTTAATCGATCCAAAACAAAATTAATTATATCAGTTTAGTTATTTCATAAGGATTTCCTTTAAGCTATTAATTCAATTCAATTTAAATATTTTTCCTTGGAATCAACTAGTATTCGAAAATTATTATTTTTGTCGTTTTTTATTATTAAAGCCATTTAATGAAGTTTCATCAAGATTTTAGGTATTTACTATTTACCTTGATCATTCAGTTAAAAGGGGCAATTCATGGAGGTTGCGTAGTTAGCTATATAATAATATACAATGCACCTAGTGGACAAAAAAATGTCGCTACGACCACAATCTTGTACAAATATGGATCACGAGGTCTTCGCATTGCCACTTGATTAATAGATTTGGAAACAACTTAAAACCGTAATTTTTGCTTCGAATACACCTCGTATTAAATTGATTACTGTTCATATATAATATGTGCATGTACAAAGTAGGTACACATGGCGATATTTCAAAAATAATAAACTACTGCTGGATAACTAATGATGAAATTACAAGCAAGTCTTCCATGGTATCTATTGCATTATGACTATTAATTTTTTTAAGTCATACTTATTAATATATAAGCTACATAGTACAAATAAATGTAGCATAGCCAGTCAATGTCACCAACAGGAGTAGTAGTTCTCATTCTAAGGAGTAGGTATTATACAAACATATATTAGTTGGATAACTAAGTATAATATTGTTAAAACACCTTCTTTTTCTTAGTATGTACTTTTAAGGAGATTTTTAACATATGAATCATGTTTTTTACAAGTATATGTTACTTGTACAATGTATATAATAAGTAAAGGGATAGATGATGCCTGTTTAAGTATCGATGTACATCTGTTTTTCCTCCTCCTCCACCTCTCTCTCTCTCTATCAAAAAGTATTTCACTTATTATACTAAGTAAAATGTATTGTTTGTTACACTATATATGTATATTAGAGTTGGGGTTCAGTCCAAAAAACCCAAGACCGATCTCGTCGTAAAATTTGGTCGTGATCTGTTCCACATAAAATGACTTTTTTATTTAGAAAATAAAAATGGTCATTTATAATCTTGTTTTAGGAACAGAAAATTCGGTCGACGGTCACAGATCGCTGTCTATACTGAAATATCGATCCAGGTAGGCCTAGAAGAAATAACTTTAAAAAATCTCCATTCAAAAGTTCCGTAAATAACCATTATTCAACTGATGTTCTGATATAACAAAAAAAATAAAAGTTTTTAAATAATATATAAACTCATTTAACAGATGGAAAACGAAATCCCCCAATCATATCATTCCAAGTATGTTGTACGCCTATGTCAGAGTGTGCGGGATTAAGTTGATCCCTGTCAACTGTACGTTGAATACAAGACCTTGTCAATGTCCATAAATAGTGATTTTTATTGGCTGTAATACTTTTGGCCTCCATACTCGTCTGACATCCACTCCCTAGGTTATAACATACGGAATAACTGAGGAAAGTTAAGTATAACTTGAGCCAAGCTATATTATTAATATATAGAGCTCGTCACTTTGAGGCTGGTTGAAGCGCGTTATTGTGGCCAACAGGCTTCATAGTGAATAAAATAGTAATTTTATGTTCTTCGTACTAGGATATGGCAAAATATCAAGTGGTGACTAGATGTGTATTAACAGATAAATACAAAACATGTTTCGTGAATCTACATAATGTGTGTCAGAATTTAATTGATGTACACCCAATACATATTATACATAGACACAGAGGTACATTTATATAAATTCAAGTGTGAGCTATATTCGAAACTTTATAATGTCATTGTTCCCCCTCTCCTTTTTTATAACAGAATAATTATCAAATTAAGTAGAATTAACAATTTAGAGAAAGAAAAAAAATACGTTCACTATTACTCCTGTATCCCCTCTTAGCAGCACTTAATAATCTGTTATTCTTAAAAAAATATCTTCCTGAGGTTTCGTCTCTCTTTCTATCCGATTATATAAATATTATACACTTAATCTTTTGTCAGAGATTATTACTATTATTATTTGCTGTCGTAATTAGCTCCAGGAAGTATGTAGGACGTAGGTAGATATATACAAAATATGAATAATGATACATTATTATGTTATAATAATTTATAGTAATATATCCAACGACAGGAAAATGGTTCACTTTAGTTATTCGTCAAACAAAGGACTCGGATCAAGGATTCCATCTTATGGATAAATCTACATTATTAAACATTTGTGAACAAGTATTTCTTATTTTTATACATATAAATATATACGAGGTTTGTTCAGAAAGTAAGATGAAATTTCAAATTTTGCGGGCAATGGTATATTTGCCATGCTCGATTTTTTTTATTTATGTTACTACACTCGCCACGAACATATATTTAGTGCTGCAACTATATAATATGTTTAGTTTGTTTGTGAGAGGCAAAACAGTTAAAATTATGATGCGTATTCGGCGATTTTTTACAATTGAAAAAGATGGATTAAAGAATTTTCATCAAATTTTGTATAAAAAATGAAATGAAAACACTTGAAATATTGACAGTGGCGTACGGTGAAACTTTTCTGAGTAAAAAAAAAATCCAAGATGGCCGGGAAGATGCCAATGAGGAGCCTCGCTATGGACGCCCAAGTACGTCAACAACATATGAAAACATTGAAGCATTCAAGAAAATTGTTTTTTATAACTGAAGAATCACTATCAGAGAAGTTGCTGAGGATATTGAAATATCGGTGGGCTCGTGCCTTAAAATTTTTTCGAACGTTTTTGGCATAAAACAAGTGTTAGCGGAGTTTGTTCCAAAACTGATTAATTTTGTTCTTTGCTTGAGAGATATTTTTTAACCAAAAACGACACTGCAATCATACCTCAGCCACCATATTCATCGGAGTTGGCCACATGTAACTTTTTCTTGCTTCTAAAACTGAAGAGCAATGAAAGGACGGAGATTAGGAATAATTGAGGAGGTAAAGAATGTATCGCTGGAAGAGCTCAAGGCTTTACCGAAAAGTGCTTCGGTGATTGGAAAAAGAGTAGGCAAAATTATATTGTATCTGAGGGGTATTACTTTGAAGGGGACAACATAAATATTGATGAATAAAAAAAATCCCTAAAAATATACAAAGTACTTTTTGAACACACTTCGTCAATATAAAAACAAAGAACCCCAGATGATCAACAAGATACCTTTTTTATTTTATATCTAACAACCTTTCCATCTCAAAAAAGAAAAAAAAAAACTCATTTGTTATTAGTAATCCAATCCTTCCTGACTCACACTTCCATTTTGAATTCGACCAATCAAACACGTTTAGAATACTAATAAGAAAAAAAGAAGGAGAAAAATTGACGTATGATAACAAAAATACGATGTCAATTTCTATGTTAATGAGATCACTCCTTGTCTTCGACAGACCAAAAAAATTTGACACCTCAACGTCATTTAAAATAAAATCAAATCTGTATAAATGAATCATGAAATCATAAGCATACAATATTTTTAGAACAAGGCCAATGGGCGACCGAGTGCCCGCGGGCATAGGGTTGGGGAAACCTGACTTAACGGATAATATTACTATTTCCAACCCTACCCGTCATTCCAGGAGATAATTATGTTATTACAGAACATATGTACATAAATAGTAGTGTTGAGACACAGTCTGACAGCAATTTTTTTCTCAGTTCGGTCTTTAATAATTTTTTTAGACCTACTTTGATCCAGGCAGCAGTTTGAAACCGTAGAACGAAATGCCATCTTCTAAAAAAAGAAAACCCACGTCATTTATTTTTGAGGGACCGGATCAAGACCAATTTTATATACCATACGGGTCTAGACCAACTCCCAACACTAATAAATAGCTCATAACAAAAATGAATCTTGAAATGGTGGGACTGACACTTTTTATACATAGGATAAAATAAATTATGTTTTCGTAAATGCAGTAGGGATACGCCAACTCACTTTCTAATTAATATCCGCTCCATCACCTCCTCCTATTTTAAAAGAAAGAGATAATGTATAAAAACAAATACCAACTACGCATTTATAAGATGGAGGGGGACCCAACAATGTATAATTGAGTTGACGTCTCTTAAATTATTTCTTATATATACATATAATCAAATGAATTATTAAAGGAAACATTATATATGTATATAGATATTAGACTGGTTCTTAAAATTGCATTTTCAAAATGTTCCTTCTGAAGTTTCAAAATGTCGAGAGAGAAAAAAGAAGGCATTTTTACCTAACATTCCCAGAAAAAAACCCATTTTAAGAACCATTCTATATTTATCAATATAAGTAGATACGACTACAGTAGTCCAATGTACCTATGCAGTGATCTGCTCCTTCCTAGACGTGGGTGTTTAGAAATGAGAAGGAGAAAAAATTAGGTGATAGAGAAAAACTACATTTGTCCTAGAGCCAAAAAGAAACCACTATGCCTGATAGTAATATAAAAGCGATAACACAACATGAAAAGCCGGTTTGTAGATGTTCTATGTGCGTACATACTCCACTACATGAGAAGAGTATGAAAATGGAAAGTACAAAAAGAGGCACATCCCTTCTGAATATAAAAGTAGGTATACATAAAGCATTTGAATGGATAACTACAGGATATACAATACATGAAGTGGAGCAAAATAATCGCCGTATCCCTATGGACAAATAATACATTCTTCATTACTTGTTTTTAACCCTATAAGCCCTACTAGATTAATGCAGTCATCATTTTTTTTTTAAATTAGAATTCATGCCCATTTCTAAAAATAAAAATGGTTATTTGTCTTTTTGATAATTGGTCAAATCGAAGATTTATTACTTTTTGGATAGAAATTGATTGATTTATTTTTTTAAATTTAAAGTAACCAACTATCTTTTTCTTTTCTTTTTCCCCTGATGTTAATAAAAAATTGAATGAGTTCTTCCATGAATATCTCTAAAATTAACTAATTATTCAACAAAAAACCATACACAGAACTTTTTTGAAAAGTGAATATAAGTAAGAAATTTGCATCTTTTTCTTCTATTTTGCTTCATGGCTTATAGTTTAACATAATTATTTGAAAATTTTAACAGCCCAAAATGATAATAATATAAATATTATGTACAAAATTGACAAGAATGTGAGGTTACGTAATCATACAAACTAGGTATATTTTTCTTTATTATATCCTTTATTCAACTAATTTAAAATCTAGCTATATAATACAAATTTTTATTTTTAGTGAATCCGAACATTGATCTGGATTTCACTTTTCATTGAACTTTGGATATAAAAATATTTTTTTGTATAAAAATGTACTATTTCTCCAATAGCAGATACAGCAATGAAAAAAGTGAATTTATGAACAGCATGCTTCACTTTTTAATACTTCAACAAACATATGTACCAAAATTCAAGCCTAACGCTTCAAAATCGACTCAAGTTGATAAAGAAAATGGATCTTGTATGAAGTAGATACATAGGGAGAGATGACTGTTCATTAAAAAGGAATGAATGGCCGTGAGGAGTATGTAGGGAGAAGGACAAGGGAACTATGTACACACAAAGAATCTAGTACTACATAACTGTTACACAATAAGTCGTTTGTTGCTTCTACTGTACTAAATTAATTAATGTGCAAATCTGCAACGAGAATAGTATTAATAATAACAAATACACTTTTTTCCTCTCTTATCAATATTCAATCATCGTTTCTCAAGAGTACTATTATGATGTTAATACCACTCTTATACAAATAAGTAGGTAATAGGTGTATACAATGTTGTCTGTCATAAATCTATACATAATGAATTTCTATTATGATTAAGATCATACTTTTTAAAGTTTTATGTGAGTGGTTATGAAGCTCTTGGAACAATAAATTAAGGGAGAAAAAAACGTTATTAAGGCCTTTGATGAGTCAGAAAGAGTTTCTCAGAGAGACTACTCGGACTCCTGATACTTGGGTGTCCCCTAATTCACTTGAACTAAACCCTTTGGATTTATATGTGTAGGCTAAATTGTAGGAAATAGTTTGAGAAGACCCACACAACATTCAAGGTTGAAATACAGGAACCTAGTGCCATGAATCTCACAAGTTCTCCCTACAAGTAATTAAGGTAAAGTTGTAAAAAGTATGACCTCCCTGTATGCTTTTAAAAAAATGGAATCGTAATAATTTGAAGAATTTTTGGGAGAAGAGAAGCTTAGAAGTCATTACGTTTTAATAGATTAGCAGCTGTACGTAGAAAAGATTAACACATGGAATATTACGATATCTATCCTCAATTCTACACCTAGGCCAACGAGGACTTAAAACTCCCCAACATATAATCAGTGTTACTCTCTGTTTTTCATAAACGTTCTAGTGATAATTTAATGATTCGATTTTCTCACCTCAAGAATTTAAGAATTATAATAAGTTTTGGAAAATAAAAAGCACTGTCCAGGTGGTCAACAAGAAAAATCTCACACACGTTTTATGCAATATTTTCTACAACTCTACCTTCGTCTGAAGCTAGCAATTAAGATGATCATTGAAGCTAATATTGAAAAAATATTACATTTTGTGTAAATATTTCAACTTTCATGAAAAATATTTTAGTCCTTATTTCTTTTGAATAATGAGTCTTGATGACGTTAAATTCTCCAAATTATTGTGAAAACTCTGTAGTATATTATACCCTCTTGGAACAATATTTAAAAGTAATAATATAAAATGATTTCCCCGCTCCTCCTGCGTACATATTATGTGCATGGATTTGAATCGTTCCCTCATCAACAATTATTATTATTTATTATATTATAATAATTCATTTCATTCCATCATCGTTTGTCGTCATTCGTGTTCTCTTATAGATATATATAATTTTCCATTTTGTATTCTTACTTCAATTTATTCAAATCAAGAGACATGGTGAGGATGATTTGCGGTATTTCCTCCTCTATGTATTTATCGTTAAAAATACATCCATACATACTTAGATAATCTAATGATGAACAAAAATTAGAAAAAAAGAAAGATTCAACTGACTTAATGAGAGTCATGAATGATAAATACATAGAGTTGGATCATCCCATAGCCGTTGTCGTCGTAGTAAGTTGCATGATTACATATATACTAGATATGTTAATCAATTAAGAATATTCTAACCCTGGTTTTTCTAAATTTATTCTATTCGATCCTGAATATGGATTTCGTACAGATATGACTTTCTCATTAATATAGAGACTCGGTACGAAGTAAAGAAAAAATCCGTCTTGCCCTTAAATTATTTTTTTTTCGACCGTGACTTAAAACCGGGAAATAATGTAATTCCTTTTCTAAAAAAAAGTTCCTGCCTAACAAATTTTTTTCATTCTCGAATACGAAGTCAGTTTTTGCTGGTCCAAAATTAGTTAGGTGTCACAAAGTTTCTAGACAAAACCTTAAAACTA
This sequence comes from Lepeophtheirus salmonis, assembly GCF_016086655.4. Taxonomy (NCBI): domain Eukaryota; kingdom Metazoa; phylum Arthropoda; class Copepoda; order Siphonostomatoida; family Caligidae; genus Lepeophtheirus; species Lepeophtheirus salmonis. The sequence goes on from NC_052133.2 coordinate 26,451,636, forward strand.
GTCATCATCTGTTTTCTTTTCATCCTTTTTTGATTGGTGTGTCGACAGGCCATCACTAACATCTTAATTATCTTAATTCCAACTTTCAAAGAAAATGAATGTTTTATAGACATTTTATATATAATAGTTGCAAATGTTAGTAGAGATTAACCAATGGGAGAAATTATAATGAAAAATGCAAGAGATCTTACGTTTAGTAATCTGTTTTCTTTAACAAAAAAAAGATAAGAGGAAGGTCAAATATATTTATTTTTTTTTAAAGAGAAGTTGAAATAAGGTACAAGTTTACTTGCTTTGTAAAAAATTATTTGTCCTAAAACTAATTATTCGAAATGTATTAGGTAATAGTTCCATAAAACTTGGATAATTTAACATATCTAATGCAGGCCCAGTTCGCCCCCCACGAAATCAAACGGAATATTTTTATTATTTATTCGATTATCGTTCGAAATAATTTTGAAACAGGATACGTATAAATTAGCAGTAAGACTCAATCAAAGACTGAATTTTTCCGATTTGATCTTTCTAAATTTATCTGGACAGATAATTTCAGGCCAGGATTTGAAATCATGGAGCGAAATTTTAAACATGTTTAAATTTTCAAATAAAAGTATGTGTAGACCAAACTTTACTACGAGACCAGACCAGGCCAAACCAAATTAGTTACTATCATAAGGGTCTCAGACCAAACCCCAACCAGACACTAAAAAGATGAAAGAAAATTCATTATTCTTCTCTAAGGCCTCTTTTTTTTTTTTTTTTTTTTTTTCTTCCAAGAAATCAAACGGCAGGTTTTTATTTATTTAAGCTTTTTTATTACCTAAATACTTTTAACAGGTAAAAGTACGTAATACTCTTTCTTTCTTCTTTGTGTAACAACTCAGTTTAGTTGGTTGGGTTTTTTTGCCCATTTCTTTATTTTATTTATCTACTTATACTTAACGCAGAAGGATGTACAATGTACAGTTAGTTGGCATCCAACACCCTGCAGAGTACTAGAAAGAGGGCTTCTTTTAACAAGAAATACATACATGGAATGAGGATGACGCTCTATCAATCCTCTACCACTTCCAAATAAAGATGAAGAAGATATATCTACTTACTAACTGAACTCTTTTTGAAGATGTCTAATACATGTTGGGATGATTACCAAATGATATTAAGAGGCATATACAACAAATTGAGGGATAGTGATGATCTCATCATCATCCCAGACAACATACATGAAACGATATGATATTAGTGATTCCTTGGTATTAAAAAAATATTAAATGTATAAACATAATGATTGTTGTGTCAGTTACTAAGTTAAGACTATCTACTACTGCGCAGTATTTCAAGACAAAACATGAATCGGGATTCACCAATGCAGAATGTCACAATGACTTCCCAATATAATAGTTATAACTTGGAGAAATAATTAACATACGGATACCATTTTTTATTTTGGGGCCAGGAGAACTAATACAAAAAAAAGGATTTTTTTTGTCATCTATATGATATTTATAAATTCCCCCCTCTAGAGCTATAAGTTTATATATATATATTTAGCAAGAATATATACAAATTCCTAATTTACTTTTCATGTATGACGTCCACTTCAGTGAACAACTATGGAGCGTTCTCACTTACGTTATAAATTGCATCATTATTGGAGGATATGCCATCTTGGGAGATCAAACTTGATATTTTTAAAAGATAAAATGAACAAATTTCCAATAAATCTTGATTAAATTCTATGAAATGCATTGAATACTACTTGATTCCACTGACAAACAGCTATATTTGAAGATAATCAAAGTAATATATACACAAAATCCCTAGAAATGGCTAGATTTTTACAAATTTTTTATTGATTAGGAACGAGAAGAGTTGGATATTGAGAAAAAAAAATTATTATTTCCGTTGTAATAGTTCATTTATATCTATAATATCAAAACAAAATTGAAAAATAATATAATAAAACTAGGTAATAGAGATATAGATATGGGAACCAATGAACTCCTTTTTATAATAATTTAGGTGAAAATGACCGAAGATCAGACTCTAACTCTAACACTAAAAAAATTACTTTGTTTGGCTGCTATATCAATATTGTTAATTCTCACAAAGTGAGTTGGCCATAGGCCCCTGTATATTTATCTGCCCTATAAATGATGACTCCTCCTAGTCACTCAAACCAGGACCTGTTTTAAAAAAGTTGTAATTACGGCGTTGGGACATACATAGGCTTCTATTATCGGATGTAGTCTTTAAGATTATTTCTGCACCCCTGTCGGATCTATTAAAATATTTCAAGGGAAGAAGAATTTTCAAAAATAATGGTATTTCAATCGAGAGTAATCTACTCCATAAAGGGAAACTCTTTATTCTTCCTCTATCAGCTATCAATCATTTTTGTGTATATATATTTGGACAGATGATGATGAACCTCCATTGTTGTGTAATCTAATATAAATCATTTTTCATGAGGACAAGTAAAATTAATTGCTTTATTACTACTACTATGCACCTACAATCACCATTCCTTCAAGACATAGGATTGTAAAATATAATAGATCCATTCTCATCATTCAAGTATGATCTATTAAAACATTCTCTATTCATTTCCGCAAGTAAAGAAAGTGTACACACCATCTATTACTTAGCTATTATTGGTGTTGGATTCGAGTTCAAATTTATGAGTTCGTATTTAGGCATTAGGCAAAGAAAAGTAATTTTTTATTGACTTCATCAAATCAAAGTTCAACAATTAATTAAGGAAGTTCAGACAGAAAGTCAATTATTAATCAAATAATGAGGATAATTTAAAAAAAATATTTTTTTTTATTTTCAAGTTCGAGTACTACCCGAATCCAACACTAGTTATTATAATACTCAAAGAGTTCATGATCCTAAACTCCTCTACAAATTTAAAAAACAAAAAAAAGATACACAACCCACAATTGGGGAAATTGTTTTTCCTATGATAAGTAGGCATACACATATTATTTACGTGTATATAATACCTACGTAATTATAGTTATAACTTATGTATCTTATATCTATCTAATATTATGTATAATGAACATGTTCAATGAAATTAAAAAAGTAAGTGAAGAGGAGACAAAAGAAGAAATTGATGAGGAGGTTGCGGGTTTTTTAAAACACAATGTAGTTGCGTTCAATAATAATGGAAATTTTAAGTTATTTTTTTAATTTCTTATTAATTAGCTGATAATAAATCTACGAGATGTGAAGCCTTTTAATGGTGTATATATATGTACTTTTTTTTTTTTTTTTTGAATAATATGAAAATATAGCTAACCTTTAGCTACATATAAATGGAATTTAAGTCGGGGAAAGAGGACACATATGTACATGCATAATTAAGAACCTTAACTGACTTATAACATTACGGAATGTCGAAATGCCTACCTACATAGACGTATGCTTTTAAAACAAATTTTAAATAATAAGTAGTAAGTGCAAATCATTGCACAAATGAGTTTATTTATACTCGTACATACATATGTAGTTATATGGATATATGAATGTTCCACGAGCCTATTTGATTGTGATGTGCTCAAAATGTGCAATTGTCAATAATCGTATTATGTACAATATTTTATAATATCTGTTCCTATATACACAGATATAAAAAGTAAAATGATGCAAAAGTGATGAGTCAATTATGGAAATCTGGCCCTATTATATGTGTATTCAATAATAAACCCTTGAAAATGTGTTTTATTCTTCGTTTTCCCACTCAAAATAAATATAATTATAAACATTGTTTGTATATACATAGCATACTTTACATGTTTGAGAAAAGAAGTGCAGTTTTATTCAGAGTAAGTAGGTATTATGTGTACTACAGTATAGGTTAGGGTGAGGTTGATGCCCTGATTTTGACCAAAAAAATCTTTGACACAGTGTAATAGGGTTTCATTTGCCTGGAAAGAAACTTTTAAATTACGGGATATCGTCAATAATAATAAATCATATGACTTCGAAGTATTTCATTTTACAATTAAGATGAAGTAATATGTTTTAAGCTAGTTTTAAATACCACTATATATTCTAAATTCTCATTTTCTTCATTTTATTATTATCACTAATAGTGCAAGGTTAAGTTTTTTTAGAGGCCACAGCTCCTGTTTTTTAAACTTTTCCACCTAAAAAAATATTAGTAAGTAGTGAACAAACTAATTTTTGTTATAAAATTGTGAAATACACCATCTAACTCGCGCATCACTAAAATCAGTGCAACTCTTGCATATATACATATATATATTAATAAAAATATGAGCCACACTTACTGCTTCAAAACTCCCAAAAATACGAAACATTAGTGCATAATTGAGACAGTTTTAATAAGAATTATAGTAATTCTTTAATATGTATTTAACGTTTAATTTAATTAATTATATAAAAATGAAAATTATATTATGAAATAATTAAATGCGGGATTTCCCAGAGGAGAAAATATATTATATTTCGAGAATTTTTAAGTCTAAAATAACGAGAAATTACGAAAAAATGGGATCCCGAGACTCTACTGTATATGGATCTAATGAGCATATTTGTGAAATTTCATTGAAATATATTAATATTTATATACAGATATGGACCAATAAAATATATTAGCAAATTTGAAATTTGCCCCTAAAAAAATGCCTTTATGAAGTAAGATACAAAAACATATACTATGAGTTACTACACTCACGTAAAAATTAACAAAATGTATCTTGTTGTTAGTTGTCGATGTTTCTGCTTCTTTTCTCCTGATAAAAGTGTTCTGAACGTTAAATTCCAATGAGCTCTTGTGAACGCTGTGAACAATTATTTTGAGATTTTGAGGTCTTCCCCGTCCCAATTATTTCTGGGTAGGAGTCTTATCATGGGATACACTAGGAAGGGATGCAACAGAGGAAAATAAACTAAAAAAATTGTCGCCATAACAAACATAGTCTTACATGCACTAAGTAAATATACACAAAAAAATCCAAAAATGTGTATATTTTGAAAACTTTTCGAGGAATTAGATCAATAAAACGGTCGATAATGATTTTTAACTAATAAACAAATATAAACTAAACGACTGAAAAAACTGGGGGAACAACATTAATAAAAACGATTTAATTAAATTATATTTGACTAATCTTTAATATACTAAATAAATATATATATATATACCATTAAATTTTGATGGTTTTTTTTAAATCAGTAGTACAATATTTCCTATCAAATTTTTCACGCTTATTACTTTGCTGAACTAAATATCTCTTTTTTGTAACAAAAATTTTTTTGATCACAAACAGCATTTTCAAATTTCAATGGGACCATAATTTAATGTTGGTTTTTTTTTTCATAACCCAGATGACCTATTTTACATCCCGAAGCAATACAACGATCTGGTCATTCTCACAAATTTAAAGATTAATAAATTTTATGGGTAAAATAGTAGTTTAAATTAATAATATATTGACTTATCAATTTATAGTAAATTAACGGGAGTAAGTATATTAATTTTATAAAAAGAAGAAGGGAATGTTATGACGAGTAATGTGTAACCCACCGATAATTATTTTCTCTTGTTCCTATCTTTCTCTTGTGTAATCCATGCTTATTATGAATAGATTACTATATTATTAACTATATATTGTGTCTTATTCTAAGAAATATATGAAGTAAAAAAAATTATCAAGTACATCAAAAAACCTAAACATACATATGTGTTAATATTATAATTTTTGATACTTTTTCCAAAATTTCACCGGCTTTGATCACAAGGTAAATACTTTGAAACTTGCATTAAGCGGTAAGATAAGGAAAACTGAAAAAGTGATGGCTTAGTGGGGGTTTCCTGTTTTGTTACAATTCTAAATTTGAAAACAGGATATGACCGCTTTGTGCAATGACACACTTAAAAGTCCTTGACTGTATTGATATATTTCAATGAAATTGCACAGATGTGTTCCTTAGGTCCGTACACAGTAGTACCAAAACGGTTAAGCATTATCCGTCAAAACTTAATAATTTGTTGACAACTAAGTTCACTCTTATATAGATTCATACTATAAACATAGTTGTAGAATAGTAGTAATAAGAGACTAATAATAATATAATTATATAACACACATGATAGTTTATTGTTCAGGGAGGGCAAATAAATTAAGTACAAATAATTTGGTTATATTATTTCCTTTCTACATATAATTTAGAGTAGGTACATTACATACATTGACAAATCAATTTTGACTTTAAATCTCTCTGTATCTCTCTTTCTTACCTTGAACTTTAGATGACTGATTGTCTGGAGAAGTAACAGTTCCTCCTCCTCTACTACTCTTGATGTTGTGTTTCTTTTTGTTGAGAAGTGTTTTCTCAAGACGGTTCTGAAAGCGATAATTCTTCCCTCGAAAGGAAGTTGTTGTCTTTCCCATAGTCGTATTTCTATTCGACCCTGACTGTCTTTCTTGTTGCTGATCTTTATCTTCTTTTAATAACGATGATCTTTTTAAAAAGTGATTGTTTGAATTACTTTTCTTTCGAACGCCACTTTTTAGTGACGTCACCCCCGTCGTTGAATTCCTCAACTCTCGTACGGAAGAAGCAGAGCTTTTCCTTTTGATCAAACCAGAGACCTTACGAAAAGAATTCCGCTTCGTCTTCAGAGGAAGAGGAGGTGGCTTTCTCTTCTTTCGCGAGGAATCATCTACAAAATCAATGACAAAGGTTTCACATTCCCCTTTCTTTTGAATATCACGGATCATGAATTGTTCTGATGCCATTTCGTACAAAATGTCTTGATTATTATTAAAATCCTCTTCGCTTTCTTCCTCTGGACTGCTTTCGACTTCGATGGATGAGGATATGGGTGAACTACAGCTTCTACGTTTTCTATTAGATGTTAAAGAACATTGGCCCATATTGTAATAAAAACCAAGCACTTTTAGAAAAGTATCCAAATACGCGCCTCACTTGCCCTAGAAACACTTACTGTGAATGGTGTTGTTCTATAGTTCTCTTCCCTTGGTAGTGTATGTTTTTATGTATATTTTATAACGTAGGTATATTTGAAGGAGATTGAGTTTTTATTAAATGTCCAAATGCTATGCTACTACAATGTATTTACAAATCTGGAACCAACATCGGCAATTATGCAATTCTTTATCAAACAGAGGAACATAAAAATGATATGGTCTATGACTCACATGAATCGTTCCTCTTCCTTCTAGTTTTTAGCTTCTTGTTAAAAAAAAAAAAAAAGGATTTGACATATCCTTAACTAAAAAGAAATAACAACTACAACCCCATTCACTCCCACACAATCATTGAAATCTCTATGTATGTAACACGTACTGCTAACAATAATAGTATTTGCACAACAATTTGATAAAATGAAAAAAGAAGAGGGTAAAACAGGTAAGTAACTAAGATTAATGCTCAAAAACAGAACAAATCACTCTTAGAAGTGCAATTTGTACTAATGTGTTGGTTAATTAACACAAAATCAATATTGAACAAAATCAAGAAGAAAAGATATATATACTACTTATGTATACTTGAGTTATAACGATTCTTTCTAAGGGACTTAAAATCGGTTCCATCCCACGTTCCGTCTCATCCATGTTATCGGTCCTTAAAAAACAGCCCAAATTCTAATGTACCCTCTACAATGCATCATTTTCACTAATATTATAGTAAAGTATCTCAGTTCACCATTTGAATTAATTTAGTAAAAAAATAGACGAGAATATTTCAACATTATTATTAATTTAGGATTAATGAAAATCTAAATTAGATTGATTTATGATGACGTCATTTATATAAGATTGTTCTTTGGGACAGTTTTTGCGTCCGATTCGGATGCGTTCATAAAATTAAAAACAGGACGTCCACATTTTGAGACTGATACATCCCTAATAAATGCAGTTGAGTTTCGGTGTAGCCATCTTAAATTGATCCGAGACTGTTATAAATTCTGTATAACCAAATTAACTCTGTCAAAGTTCCACCTCATAGTAAAATTCGGTCTAAAAAAGTTCCACAAAAAGAAAAAAAAATAATAAAATCACCTAATTCTTTGGAAAAGGAATTTCACTGGGTAAAGTAATACATTGGTTGACAGTTTAGAAAAAATAATTTAAGACCGGATTGAAAAAAAATCGATCTCGAACCGAGTCACAACACACATACATTCATGCCGCCCAATATTTCAAGGACATATTTCGGTCAATTATAGGATTTATATTCAAATTTTTGGGATGAATTGAGACACCTAAAAATGTTAACTATGGTTTAGAACCTTCAATTTGATTTTTAGGAAGATTAATGTTGTTACTCATTTTCTCATTATCAACTCTTCTTTTAATAATATATAAGTAAATTATATTTTTTTATTGTCCTTATTGAGTGATAATATAAATTTAATCAATGTTTCGAGTTCAATTAAAGTAAAACATTACCAAAAATATTAAGGGCAAGTTCAAGTTATTTTCAGAAAATTGTTGGCTTTAGTAAGTCGAGTTCAGTATAACTCGAACACAACACTATAAACTATAATTTAGAACCTTTATCATTTGATTTATGAGACTTAATTCGACTTCAATTATATAGCCTTTCAAGTAAATAGAATCTAACCATTTCTATTTTTATCATTGTGACAATGAATTTATGTTATATGGACTGGAGTTAGCACATGATAATTTATTGTTAGAAATGAACTATAACTCCTCAACGAACTACAAATGTAATCCCTACTCAATTATGAAAATTTTGTATTAAGGGGCCATAAATATGATTATACCTCAAAACAAACACGTGAAAAATACGAGTTCAAATATTAATGAGGAAGGATTTTCTTCTCTTTAGAGAAACATTGTATGGAATTGTATGACGTACGATCTATCTTCTACAGTCTGAATGGAAAGACAATCAAAGAAGTTGTTTGTTGTATTCTCATTGTTTATTGCGTGCCTTTATGGAATTTGTTGTGTGTTGAATAAAGTACATACAAAAACTTTGTTGTTTCATAGGATAATATAAAGCCGCCTTCTGGAAGTATCACGGTTACATTAACATAATACTACTACACGAAACCGTATGCAAACAAGGGAAAAGCGGCTCTTTTGCATGACATGCATGACTATTAGTAGTAGTAAACATACATTTACTTTATGGAGGGGGGTTCTTAAAGAAATCCTTCCTCTCTATCAAAAATAGACTTTTAATTTTATTGGGGCAAATGTCGAAATAAGGAATGAATAACGTATCGAGCAGCAAATGAAAACACAACTAATCGGCGAGGAGAAAATATAGACAACAAAGGAGAAATAATGATTGTGCTAGATGGGTCTAAGAAAGTCCTATCACTCCAATCTTAATCAATTTTGTATGCCCTAGGACCTTATCTGTCTTTTAAGGTAACTACAACAGTTGAAATGACTTGGTTATTAATTATATATCTTTTCAGATTTTCAACATAATAGCTAGATCGTCGGACTGAAGGACCGACATATCGATAGTAAAAAAGATCGGACCGAAAAAAAAGAGGAAGACTGATTAGGAATTCAGTCATAGGACCGATCCAACATTAATTGTTATATATTTTCTGTCTTTTTTACGTTATAAATAAATAGTGTTGTTCGGTACTCTGGCACAACTTTTATATTGGTACCGGTAACGACGCATTTAAAACAGTACTATGTACAAAGTACGTACGTAGATAGGAGGGGCAAAAGTTACTAGACGCTTTCGTACGTACTAAATTGATATTGAAATTGGTACTTACAGCACCATTAAGTCATACAAAAACTAACCAGTAAATGACAATCAATATGAAAACATATAAGTTAGGACATGGGGATTGTTTTAATTTTGAATATCTTGTTAACACATTTGATGTATTGCATAGCGTGCAATTTTTTCTTTAAATGTGATAACGTGTCATTCCTACTGTTCTTTAAAAGTCCAGAATAGGCTGTCAATCGAAAAATGTATCTAATAGAAATACAAATATTAATAAATCCATAGAACTTGAGGAAAAAACAATGGATGCATGTAACCTCTTCCATAGTTGTTTTCTCACAAGCTACTGCTTCAGGATAAAAATCTGGTTCAAATTTCAAAAATTGAGTTATCACAACAAACTCTGTACAAGTTTAAACTTATCCTGAAGATTATGTAAAAATAATTATTTCATAATTACTCTTATTACTTCAACTTTTATCACTGTAATAATGTCCTATCTCGCAAATCTTATATAATTTACTAGAGCTATAATATTTATTTTAAAGAGTAAAAATGTTATATTTTGCTCTTTTGAACAATTATTTGGAAATGTTCTAGATAGGATTGGGGAATATTCATGATAAATGACCCTTTTCATAGGAGTTCAGAATAAGCGAAAAATGTATCATATAGAAATAAGATTATAATTATTGAAAAAGTTAGAGCCTTCACAAAGACACTCTTTTGTGAATGAAACCATTTAAAAACTGTAATTTATGTAACTTTGTATACAGTTGATGCTCCTCATAATATGTAGAATTCAATGTAAGTAGTCTTTATTGATTTCACGAGAGGTATAAATATTTGTAATAAATGGTATTATTGTATTTTCTATAAATAGAGTTGTTAGGATAATTAATATAATGTGTAATTTTTATAAATGTGTGCTTTATTATTTAAATGTAGACTGAATCAACTACTCCTCTCTCCAAACTGTCCCTTATATTTTTTTGATTATTACTATTCATGATTAATAATTATTGTATTAATTATGACAAGAAACATAGGGAGCACGGCGTCCCACAAAATTCAAAACATACATGAATGAGGCCTAATTAGAAAAACCAAGCCGACTGAATAATAAAATACGAAGTCTACTCGGGTTTAATTGTTCCGAGTTGACACAAGACTACCCATTTTGCTACTCTTACAACTATTTAAGTGCGCACACCCCACCATATTAAGTCATTCCTAATTACATAATAACAAGTAGATTAGTGAGGCGCAAGCAAACAAAATCAACATTTCTGTCTTTAAACACCTCTTAATTGTAGGTACAACATAATAATGTGTGGTTACTCCTCTCCCCCTCCTCCGTATGTTTGTTTTACAGAATACAAAGTTAATCCCAGAGCCCAAAACAACACACACCATCAAGAGAGAAGACACAAACCAAATAATCACAAGCACTATGTATACGAAAGATAATATAACTAGCGGAAAACTCTTTTTCTGAAAGCAACACACAGAGACGTCCACCATTCCAAGGACCCTCACTACTAAAATAGCGTTTCCAACAAAAAATAGTTCTTCCTATGATTTTCTTGTTCTTTTTGTTATTCTTGTTGAAAAATAAACATAGAAAAAATATTATACATACAGGAGAGGGAGAATAAATAAAAAGCATTTAGGGGCTTACACAACAACAGTGCAGAGGAGGAGGGGAAGTAGTAGTAGCACATGGAGTAAAAGAGAAAGAAAGAGAGCATGAACAAAATGTCCAAAAATAGCAAATGGTTAAGTAACAAGAGGTAGTATGAGTATATGCTGTGGATATTGTTGGATGTCATTAAATAACAAAGTGGTGTATGCGACCTTACTTCACTAAATTTGATGATGTTGATATTCATTATACAGATATAATACGCAGTGTGTACATCTACATCTATGTATGTATATGAACATATATATATATGTTTATTTGAAGAAGTCCGAAATAATGATTGTTTTCATGACGGGGCTGAATGGGAATCGATCGCATTCAACACAATCACATTGACTAAACAATTGCCACTCTTTCAACGTACCTACATAAGTAGAATCCTCTTCCCGGTCATGAAAAGTAGCTATGACAATACTTTGCACAATATTAGTAATTCCACTTCTAACTTTTCTTAGAAATGTTGCACTCTCATAGGCATAAATTATGCATTTGGGTAAAACATGATTAAGAACAAATTTTAAATATGTTTTGGAGGTCGTCCAACAAACCGCTTTAAAGTTTTTAACATTCAACTCTTTCCGTAAGTGAGTCTTCTACTTTAATTAATCGCAGCCCGATGTTATATATTTTATGTTATAACTTTATTTACATAAGTTAACTGTGATTTTAAAATATTTATGCTATTTCTTTCCTAAATTATTATCTTCGATTGAAAACAGAATAGGAGTGACGGGTTGATTTTTTTAAACCCATTACTCACAAATAGCATCATTTATCTTTATTCAATCAGGCATCCATATTGCCAAATATTAAATAAAGACTGACACAACATTGCATATATATGTAGGCATTTGTGTTGTTCCGTAAACCGGCATTATAGTGGTTTAATGGATCATTAAAAATAATACCATAAAGTGATGAAAATCGTTCAGTGACCTTTTTTTTTCTGTGCAGTATTAAGTGATTTGTACATAGTAGACTAGCTCATTTTTGTACAACGTAATGGCTTCAAAGTACCGATTTTAATAACAAGTATACCACTGTTTGAAATGCATCAGTGCCCCAGTATACCTATAGTACCAGTATACCCAACAATAGTGTTGAAATTAAGTCCAAGACCAATTTCCATACCCCAGTTTTAATTAAGTAATTTTTTCTGTACCAAAATTTCGATCCAGACCGCGGAATGAAGCCATGAACCGAAATTTCCTTTTCTAAAAAAGGACGCTACATAAAAATAAAATCTTGCACAAGTCCCCCTTTTTTGTGGGAACAACACATAATTTTACTGCAAGACCAGTCCAGACCAAACTTGGACGAAATTAGTTCGATATAGAATTTTCAGAAACCCAATAATACTAGATTGGTATTGAAACTAGTACATACAGCAGGATTACGTCATAAAAATATGATCCATAGATGACTTAATCAACAAATTTCTTAGCTCCACCCCACCCCTACACCAAAATAGAAAAGAAAAAAGTTTTTATACATTTGAGCTTGCTTCTTCCCAAGTTGTGAATTGTTTTTTTTTGTTCAATACCTTTAGTCAAAATAGTATGATAAATGATCTAAATATCGATATAAATTTTTGTAGCGAAAAGGGTACGAAAACATTGGTATTGAGATAAGACTAGTAGATATATCATTCAGCTTAGCTTCACAAAGCTACTTACATTTTTACTGCAGAGACATGTATACGGGATAATCTTTCAAAAATACTATTGAGAGATGATCAAACTATGAATATAATATTTAATATAAATACTTGAATTCCAAACACTTAACTTCTAAATCAATGATGAACTATTAGTATTTGCAATATTTACATACATCTATATGGTTGCGCCAACAAAATATTATACCCTGTGTCATAGCTGTTTCTCAATCAAACTAGATATATATTATAAAATTTAAATACAAAACCTATAATCGACTCAAATATGTATGTGAAATGTATGAAATAAATTTTTTGGGGGGATTTTCTTGATTTTTGTTCAAGATTATTTTTATATTGGCCTCCACATATTTATTAATCTGACAATTTGCAAAACAAGACTTAACTTGAACATCCAAAAGTAGTGCGCAACTTGCCTTAGTAGATGAGTTAAATCCGTTCCGAATGTCTGAAATGATTTATTGAAAATTGAAGTTAATATGGAATATGTTCCATTTTACATTCAAACAATCGATCATAAATATTTTAACGTCGAGTTGTAGGCTATATATACTAAAATTCATTTTAATTATTGAAAGATATGACTCCATTAGGTAGATACACTAGCAACCATGTTTGTTTATGCATTAATAATGCTCTTTTAGAATGACAGTAGTTAATAAACAAAATACTGTTTATATGGCTACAGCTCTATCAATTTACATAGTACATGAGTAAGATGAAGGAAAAGTGCATTCATATCAGGGTGATGTTAATGAAAACATTATCTCTAAATACAGAAATATGTTAGTTTTGAAGCCTCGTAACTTGAATATAAATTAAATGTGACTCATGTTATCGAGTTACAATTATTTTTCCCCCTACACATGAGCTTTTCTGCTAGAGACAATTAAACAACTGACTGGCAATGTTTGAAATTTCTCAGGTCATCGATGGTATGATATAGGCCTTTTTAATTTATGGAGTTCCCCTATTTTATCAAAGATAATGTACCTCCTTTTACTTCAACATCTATCACTTCTACTAGGGTTACATTTTGTTCCGTTATGTGTGATAAAACTGGGAAACGGCAAATCATTAAACAGTTCTTAAATGATAAAAAACAAGGTGTACAATTTTGTTTACGGAAAACCAATACTAAGATATATAAAAAAATACAATTTTTGACTCATAAAACATATTTGGGACAACGGTACACGGGAAATATTTAAAATACCCCTTCCGAGGCAAAAAAAAAATCTCGAAACAACCAGACTTAACTAAATAACCTTTGCATGTCCGCTTTTTGATGGTCACCAGCAGAAAAGTTTTTTTTGTCAAGGGAAAAAAAAGTATTAATCCAAAAACGGGGCACCCTAATATAAATTGTACAATAAATGTATTTTACATAAGAAAGAATAGATCGTCCATCAAATTATTATACGTTTGACTCCTTATTGCTACTAGAATAACAATCACAACACAATTATGATTATTTTCTTCCAATAAATTAAGTTCAACTTCCGTATTTCACATACTAATTCTTCTATTTTATAACAAGACTACTAATATAACTTTCCTTACTTCAAAGTATTTACATCCTGCACGCAATAATCGATTTTGCTTTCATTCAACTTAAACTACCTTTATAAATATATTATAAAATACACATACATTAAATACTAATAAGTGTATTATTATAGACAGTATATGTAATTGTAAAGATTTTCTTTAACAAAAAATAAATCCATCAAAGAGGTCCTTTCTTCTTTTAGTAATATAGCAGCACATGGTTGTTATCATCAATTTGCATAAAAATATAAAAAAATGAATGTAAACATTACATAATTACTGATAGTTGGGTTTCGGTTGGAAATTATAGAGTTCTCGTTGTTGCTTTATTGTATCCTGCAACATTTACTCCGAAAAGAAATGGGGAAAAAGGACCAAAATAAGTTGGTAGTTAGCCAAATTTTTGAAAATATTGAACAGGGTGCATACCTAAACCTGATTTAAATTAAGAGCTCTGTATCTCCGCTAATATTAATCTAAAGAGGTTACTTTAAAAAGCATTTCAAAGTTCCGATATGCAGTTTTTTGTTTAAATGGAAAAATGCATTAACATGAATAAAAAAGAAAACGTAACGTGTGTCTGATTTGCTCCGCTCACAATTAAACCAAAAAATGGGTGCAGGAATTGCTTGCTTTTGCTTGGCCACAGTCTACTACATTAAGAAGTATCTGAATGAAGGTATAGATGTGAGAAGAAAGTCAAGAAGGGGTGAAAACGTGACAATGATATTGTTGCCAGTATCCCATCAATAACCGAGGAAGACCCCCGTGATCTCCATGGGAAAGTTGGCCTTGCAATTTGAAATTGACGAGAACACCATCAGGACCCTGTTCAAAGGAGATTTGTGAATAAAATCATATGCAAGAACTGTTTTACACATTTTGACGGATGATTTGAAGGTAGGAAGGTTGAAAGGGTTGCAAATAGTCCTAACATACGTAAAGCACAATGGCTACACTGTGAAAAATGTAATCCGATAAGAAGATTCCCACCGTGGATGCTGTTGTGAGCAGAGTAAATGACTGATACCTATCTAAATCAGTAGAAGGGATTCAGGGGGTCTTCAAGACAAAATATCCGGCTCAGGTGATGGCCTTGCAAGTCAAATGGAAAAAGATGCCCAAGTATTAATTATTCCACTCCCAAATCAAAAAGTTGGTACTGAAGAGTAATACGAGGAATTGTAGTACACTGTTTTGTCTTTTAAAACCTAACTAATTCAATCTTATGTGTAAACCTTCTACGACAGATTCTTCGAATTTAAAATTCAAAATGAATTCCGTGATCAGTGTTTCAAGACAATTCATTTTCTTTACAAAAAATAAAAATTCTAAAATTGGGTAAGAGATTAAAAAGCTAATAACTACTCGACTAGACTAATTTTATTGATGAATTTTTATTCCTCTCATGTGTGTTTCTAAATTGTGAACATCAGTACAATGACGTCATATGCAATATGAAATGGCACAATTCTGTTAAGCTGTTATACACTAGGCCAACTGTTATTATTTACTCATCTCTATTATGCAAATTTTGGGAGGTTAAGACTTAAGAGCAATTTTTTTACAAGGTTCCGATAAGCAATGTTGTAGAACAAATATCTAGCTGTCAATTCCTTAGAAAAACATTTTCCTAGCCGCCACCATAAGCACGCAAAAAGAGAAGAGGATTGAGATAGTAGCGCTCCTCCGTGCAGGATTATCCCAGCAGGCCATCTGGAAGCAAACTGAGGCCTTGGAGAAGACGATTTGCAATGTTTTAATGCAGAATAAGGTCGAAGAGGACCTCTGACCCATTCCAGGAACAAGCGGGAAACCCTACGTGTCCGTCAACCACCTGAAGTCGGCCTTCAAGAAAAAACTGCATTCCTCAATTACTAACATGGCCAGGAAGATTAACAATTCACCGTCAGCTGTGTCCAGGCCTCTAAAAAATGCAGGAGAAAAGTCTGCGGCGTATTATAAAATTTTTATATTAATTTAAACCACCACCATATGTTGTTGTGGTTTTTTCCCCAATTTTTTCTTATTTTATTTTTTACAGTTAACAATTTAGGTTGTGAGCTTATTTAAAAGCTTGATGCGATAACTCATAAAACTGGAATGAGGAGAAATACAGTCCTACGATTTGAAAAAGATTAAAATTCGGTTGCAGTCCCACTTAATCACTTAAGACCGAAACGGGGAAAAAATCAATATCGGATATAGTATCTATATGTACTAATAGGTACATACATGTTTCATGCAACAGCATTCATAATATTTTAGACATCTATATTAGTAAAGCAAAATTAGTATGTATGCACTTACACTATTGCGTATTTGTTATAGCATCAACTCTTGCTCCCTTTAATCTAAATGGACGTTCCATAAAGGAAATTATGGCATTTCACTGTTACCACGTCCTACAATTTGAGTATTCAGTGAGTAGATACAATTTGATTGAATTGAGTGAGACATGTTTGGTTTTTTGTAAGAAATCTTGCTATTTGTCGTGTTTTTTTTTTTTTTTTTTATAAAGTAACATTGATTCAACTTAAAAAGTGATCAAGAGAGTAAAAAATAAGATGTATGTATGCAATCCGTACAGTCATTTTTGCTCTTTTAAAAAGAAACTACATATGTATATAAAGTAAAAAAATAATTAATGTGATTTTAGATTATGTTTAGCAACGAGCATATCTAGGTAAAGCAGAGCCGCCGTGCACTCCAAAGACTAAAGAACTACCTGGCTCATCACATCATATTTTTTAAAAAAATATGAAGCTGTTATTATTATTTCATTTTTGAGAGAATATCTAAGCATTGAGTAGCAACGTGGAAAAATGAAAAACCGCGAGTAACATTTATGAATTCTTGGAGAGTTAACTTCTACATTATTACAGCAAACGTTTTCTATTTGTCGAGTCCCTATTACTCCGTAAAATGACTCCAGTACTACCGCTAGTACATAATAGAAGAGAGTCGACGACTGTGATAATTATGAATAAAGTGCTATAATATTCCATTCCATGTTTGTGTATTCAGAGTCAACGGTTGGCAAGTCAACCGAAAAGGAAGGAGAAATAAGTAAATAAATACAAAAGGCAAAAGAAAACATAATAAATTAACGCATTTAAGCTCCATATAACTTGAGACAATGATGATGAATGGGGGTGGAGCGTCCAAGAAACCCCAGTTATGTCCTTTATACAGTTATTTATACCTCTGTATCCGACCACCTTAGTACTTGATATACATAATCGGTGGTCGACGAAAAATGGCGAGAAGACTTAGCCTTAAGCAGTTCGAACATAACTTTAGAATCCGACTCGACTCCCGTGAATATTGTTTTTTATGGGTTTTAAACCATTTTAAGGCTGTTCTGTTCCAAGCTGTTTTTACTGCATTTTCATCGTTAGTAGTTATTTTATGCAGTACTTTAGATAAAAAAACATTGAAAGATTCCAGAGATTGTATGATAAGCTTCATATTTAAATTACAGTAATACCTTGAGTTACAAGTTACATAGTAGTTTTTTTAGATGGCTTTTGAATTTTTTGAGATTCGGAGAAAAATGTGGATTGATATGAGAGATTCTTTTTTTATAAGAGCTGATCAAGAGTTGGCGACACTACACGAGAGCCTCTTCAGTCGCCATTTTTTTAAGTTACTTCTTATGGCATCAATTGCTTTGACTTGTGAGCTACGTCCAGGAATGAATTAAACTTGTATGACAAGTTATTACTGTGTATTATTTAACCCTAACCATATTTCTCTTAAACTTGAGCACAATAAAAAAAGTCAACGCTAAGAGATAAAAACTTGATGTTTAAGAAAAGCGGATTACATAATCCGCTTTTCAATTCTTTCTAAGAGGAAAAATTGATTCAGAACTGGACACTGCCTCCAAAATAAATCAGCGTCTTGTTCCGAGGTTTTACTGCACATTGATCTTAACATACCACCTACCCCCTTTGCAATAATTCCATACTTGATTTCATTTTTATCGTAGGTATACAGGAACATAATACCTAATTAGTAAGTTATTAATATATGTTCTATTTAATATTCTGACGAAAAATACATAATATTAATCTCACATGTTACTAAAGATATTATTAGGAAGAAAAATATTTATACATATATGGTTTTCGCGGTTTATGTAAGAGTACATACACATATAGCTATAAGATTATACAGAAAGAAAGAAAAACCTAACGGTTCCGACGTTACTTCTACTACTAAAACTGATTCCACAATTGCTATTACATACATACAAATGACTTCTTACTATATTATATTAAATTTCTATATTCAATATATAATCATGAAATGAGAGATTAAAAGTATCATTCTCCATGACTTTAAAAATAAGGTATATAGTAGTTACTAACAGTAGTATAACTTCCTTTACTTCTAAGAAATATATACACACTCACATATATAACTGAATTAAACCAAACCTCATATAAACTGCCTATTTAGATGATGCAGAACAAATACATTTTATCAACGCATCAATGACTTCAAATGAGACTTTATTATGAACATTTCGTACATTCATATTGATAAAAGCGCACAAATGTAGGTTTTTTTGGAGAGAAATAACGATTTTGACTCAATCAAACAAAGATGATAATGATGTGACTCATGACGTTATCATCCTAACTTTCAACAATACTCACCGTATTAAAACAATGAATGACCCTCCTAATATGCTTATCTCCCGCGATTTTACACCTACGAGAAGTTCCCAGGAAATATTACATTTAATTATTTAATAATATCGCTGCTCTAGTATAACAATCTAATTTTTGTTTGAAATTTCAAAAATGGAGTTAATACTACTACTGTGTTCTTGTACAGTTTATCTTTGACACTATGTTAAAATAATTTTTCCATTACTTTTATGATTGTAGCTTTTATCAATATAATTGCCTCCTATCTGGCTTACTAGAGCCTTAAAGCCTTAATCCAATTTTTTTTGTGTGTTACTTCAACAAGGTCCCCAATAAAAAAATTGTGATTACGGGACTGTTTACTAGCATTACATAAATTTTATTAAGCAAAAAAAAAAAAAAAAACACAACATTTTTCCTATCAATCAATTTTGAAATTTCCAGATAGGACATTTTTATTTATACACAATCATAAATAGAATTGTATAAAATATGACTTGCCGGTATGTAAAAAAAAAAAAAAAAAAAAAAAAAAAAAAAAAATAGGTAATGAACATCTTAACAATAAAAATTTGAAGTGTTTGAGAGGAGAGCAGCTTAGCTGTCATGACTTCATTAGATTAGCTGAGAGACTAAGGGAAAAAGATAAGTCAACTCCGAAAAAGTTGAGTCCGGACGGGACTCTCTTGTTCACTTATAATTTGAATTTGTGTTTTAACTTTGTGTAAAAGGCCACATATAAGCTTAAGTTAATTACATAATTCATTAAATGAAACGTTAAATACCTATCAAAAAATCACTCGTGCTACACCTTTTAAGGATTTATGATAATATAAAATTATGTGTATTGAACATGGATAATAAATGATGCCCAACGAAACACCAAAATGTTTTGAATTATTGCATCTTACTATAAGAGCCATCTTATTTTCGTGCGTCACTACTAGTCCTTTTATCTTATATATATACTCAAATACATCATAAATATATAAATATTAATCATTGTAAATGAAATACCTTTCTTTTGATAAAAATTATAATATCAAATTGTTGAAAAATAAATATATGGATAATATTTAGTATATCACATCCCAACTTAAACACTCAACACTTTTTTGTTAAATGTGAGTTTTATATATCGTAAATACATGATAATAATTAATATTTAATATATCAGGATTTTCAATGAATTTTCTCGATAGTGAAGAATAAAAGGATCCCTAGTATGTATGCATCTTTATTACCATACGCTGTTATGCTATAAAATTGAGTTTCGCACACATTATTTCAAACATAGAAAAGATAAATTTGAATTTGATCTGAGGACTTTTTTTTAACTAAGATTGATAATAACAGTTGAAGGGTGCGAGATCTGCCATTTATGCAACAAGTTCTTACATATTTTTTTTTTTTTGAGAATGAAAGTTATATTTAAAAACATTATGTCACACGAAAAAATTAATTTACATAGAAGATAATTCAATCATGAGTGGAAAGGTTCATGGGCAATTTTGTAAATGTAAATTTTTAAATAAATACATTGAATTGAGGTATGTTCGATAAGTATGTAAGGATTCATGTTAGTCAAATTTTCTATATTGGACACAGAATTCAAAAGTTGTTCCAAAAGGCAACCCACTCATCACTAGTAGTATGTATGTATCCTTGTTTCTGTACTTTTTATCAATAAAATAGCATGAATCACCAAGTAATGCAATTTAAGAAATATCAATATAACGGTCTATTGGATATTATGTTATATATATATATCAATGATTATTGCCCTAACAACATGAACAATGTACTATGTATGTAAATAAACGAAGTCAATTTTCCCTACATTAATGTATAGATCACTTCACTTCCAATATATATTTTCTCCACTATCTATTAGATACATACTATCTTAGTTATTATATTATTAACATAAGCATTATACATATGTATAAGAAAACTTCAATTATAGCTATAGTAGTACATAATAATAATATATAATATAATAGATCATACCTGCAATAAAAATATAATATAATAGAAATTACTAATTGAAATTAGTCTCTCTCTGACTCTAGTTTGGTACACATAGATTTGACGACACTGTGCGTTTGGGTATATCAAACGCCCAATGATTTAAATTTTTTTGATGAATTTTCTTACTTATTCTCCCAAATGTGACACTTGATGATATAAGCATGTAATAAAAGAATGCACAAAATTGGAGGTGATTCTAGGTGGCCACCGATAGCTTATATATGTACTCAGGGCTAAAACATAAAAATCCTTAACTTTCTTATTTTTTCCTAGAACCTATTAATGTCTGATAATAAATAAAAGCTCTTGATATGAATTAAAAAAAAACATTATATACAGGAATCCTTAACATGACTAGGTTTAAGGAAAAAATTAAAAACTTGAGGATTTTTTAATGTTATGGCCCAGAGTACGTATATATAATCGCTTAGCTGCCACCCAGAACTACCAGTGTTTGATTCATTCTTCTGTATATAGTGCACATCTATTAATAGAACTCATTTACTCTACTATGAGTAAGCAACCACTTACCTATTTTACCTAGATAATATGTATGGTATTTAACAAAAGAAACAAAGACAATACTTCTTTGCAAAATCATCGGAAACATGGGTATCAAAACTCCAGCCAAAATAAGTATATCCACTAGATTAAGAGTAGATTTAAAGATTCAATAATTACAATGGCTATATAGAATTATAACTATAAAATGAGTAGACTTACATTTTTTTTAAAGAACAAGGGACGACAATTTGTGGTAATTGTGAGTAATGATGTACAATTTATACGTAAGTGCCAAGGAGAGAGAGAGAGAGGTGAAGATAATCGTTGTCGGTGTAAAAGCAGAACAACTCAAATAGTGTATGCAAGTTCAGAATTATCTACATATTTGGAGCATAGACACAAAAGTAAGCTCCAATTATTTTTCTCAAAATTGATTATGGATGACATCTTTTGTACTCTTTTCAACTCTAATCAAATTATTCTGTGGAGCTACCGCAAATTGCACCCAAAGAAGCAAAATTCATCATCACAATGAAATAATTATAAATTGTTAATTTATTTCATAAGTGACATCGGTCCATATTAACCTTCTCATATAGCAAATGAAGGTTCTTAAGTATAGTTAACACTCATGGGTATATAAACTTAAACCAGAAAATTGAATAAAAACTCTACAACTGAACGAAATATATCAGTGAAATATTGGGTTATATGTATATAATGTAAAAAAAAATAATGAACACTTCTATATTTCTTTATATATATTCAAAATAGTTTTTATGTTAACTCTCCACAAATATAAGATAACAAGAGCCCAACAATATGGATAGATAAGTCAGAAGGAGTCAAATTTCTTTACATCATCTAAGTATTTATGTATGTATTATTATTTAAAAAAAAAAAAAAAAAAGTGGCGACAAAATACTTGTTCTACTCCTCGCCTTATTTTATATGCATTAGGTCTTCTAATCTTCTTAAGGTCCTTATTCTCCTTTATTTCTTTAGAAGATTTGCCAACAAAGATAATTATTATTTTAATACATTTTATGTATTTTCTGAATCATGTGTAGTTATATGTGTGTTATTTCAAATTAATTAAATTGAAGAAAGAGTCATTGTAACGCAGGTAGATAAACAATTCAAAGGAATATGTACAAAGGCTATGTATTGATATTCAACCTACGCTAAAATGAAAGCCACTTGATTTTTTAAAGGCTTCAGAGTAGACAATAATATTAAATGAGATATCAATATGAGAATAAGAGAAAATCAATGAAATGATGTAGGCATAACAATTTGTAAATTAATTATTCATGATTATTAGTTAAAGTAATAAATAAATATAGATTCAACAATACAACATTCATTATTTTAGCGACCAAGTCCCTTCCGTAACTCCCACACTTTACATCTATGTATAAACAACCTTCTCCAACAAATGACGATATAATTTATTCAAAATCAAAATAGTTACCTTTAGAGTAAAGAAGCATAAATTAATTATAACTCCATGTAGGCACAAAACTAACGGAAAGTTCAGAGCTAGAGCAGCTTATAAACAAATTCTACAAAATGATTTTAAGTAGCGTGTATATTTCTTTCTTATACAAATGTTGTGTACAATTTGCGATTGAGTACAAGTTATAACTTGAATGAGCAAAATTATACGAGTTGTAATCTTAAAATGAGATGAATAATTTAAAAATAAGAATTTATGATTAGGGTAATTGAATATTCCTTATATGAGATACTTTTTGACTATTTTGAAGAAAATTACTATGTGATAATACATATTCTGTGCCACATTATAAAGTTCAAATGTTTACAGTTAAATTACTCGTAGATGCATAATAAATGCGTAATTTTAATTGATCAAGATGCAATGATGGTTTCAAATAATGACTAGTAACTAAAATATTATAAGACGAAGAAAATGCAGCTTGTACAATCATCTTATATAAGTTACAACTTGTACAGACCATCAAAAATTGTCCACAACAAATGTATAGTTTTCAAAAACTCCACACACACATTAAAAAAAATGACTTTCGAAATAAATAAATGAATTACCTTCATATTACAAATAATACAAAAAATCTAAATGTATTGCTTAATTAAAATAATCCCATGTAAAACTGGAGTCATCATACCTAGGGAAAGTTTGAAATCTTATAAGACAATAAAACAATGAATAGATTAAGAAGAGTTACATATTATTAAGATTTGTAGCTTGTATAAATATAAAAATTTAACAGGTTAGGCTCCAAACACCACCCATTCAAACATATCTTTTTCAAAGATAAGTCCCACACAGACAACCACAAAACAATGAAGGGGTAGCGTAATTATTGTTATAAATATAAATGTATATATAGATAGAGATAGAACAGATTCACTCTAACTTAATTTATTTTATATAATTGAATAATATAATACAATAATTTGAAAGTAGGTATTCACATTGAAGTGACATTATTTTCTTTTAACATTGAACTCTGTGGTCAATGAAAAAAAGAGATTTGTTATTGTTGAACACAATTACTCAATGATTAAAAGTTGCATGATTTCTTTGTTCCTTTTGATAGAAAATTCAATGTCATACACTCTGATATGTAAATCAACAAAGCATGCATTTTAACATTCTTCAGTTATGACCAAAAGGACTTGATAATAACTGATGATTGTGGTCGTTCATACAATCAACTTATTCAGAGAAGAAGAAAGAGCTTCAGAAATGTTGGGTTACATTTTTGGTAGAGTCGAGTACGTGGGAGGCACAGAACGTGCCTGTTCAACCTTTTTTTAAAGCAGAAGTTAAAGTAATGAATTCAAGGGAGGGAGGGAGGGGGAAATCCTCCCTCAAGTGACGGTAACAAACTCTACTGAGGCTTAAGAGCGATGGATCAGAGTACCCTCAACTAGTACTAAATATTTCTTCCATATTTGCCGCCTTTTATCCTTGAATCCCGGATGACTCACTCATGCACAGAAAGGAAGGAATGAAATAATAAAAGGAATGGGACTCACCATCACTTCGCTTGATGTCGACATTAACGCCCATACTGATCCCATAGAGCCCATCCATGATATCCGACTCCTCAGTCATCTTCATAACTTGTAATAGATCACCACTCAAGGAAAAAGAAGGGATGACGACAACACTGAATGCCTCAGTACAACACAGCACCACTCTCAAATTTTCAATACGATACGAAATTCAAATGATTATATTATTATTGGAGAAGGAACACTGAACACAGAACAGAGATCCCCGGTTCTCCCTCCCTCACTTCTTGTCGTTGTAGTAGCTGTACGAGTGTATGTAGTCACTAGTCAGCTCATAATAGTTACAGTCAATTCTTCTTCTTCTTCTTTCCTTTCTTTTTTACTTCAATTTAACGGATTTCAAATATGAAAAAAATACAAGAAGCAAGAAACAGAAAAAAGAAGAACAAGGTGGAGAAAGAGAGGCAAAGGCAGAAAAAAACAAATCACACATACAAATTACAATAAAGAAGAAGAGGGAGGGAGGAGAAGAGAGAGGAAAAGAAAAAAAGCAGGAGCTCAAAATCCAAGTGGAGGTCCCTCTTCTCTGCCTCTTGACCTGAGTCAACGTCGCGCGTACCATTTTTTATCACTTTTTATGCTTTAAAGTATTCTCATTTACTACTACATAAGTATAACACTGCATACATTCAAAGGAGGGGGGGGGCGAGGAGGGAAGGCAACTTGTTTTGATCTAAAATGTACGTGTACGTACGTACTTTTATTTTCATCACTAAAATACCAATGACGTAATTTTATGTGGAAACCTCTCTGGCTACTGTACCGTTGCAAATATATCTTCCTTATTTAGACCTAATTATGTTAAAAAATGGGAATTATTATGACTCCATGGACTGCTTTCTCAAAAAGTCCTTCAACTTTAATTCGTAAATCTATTTTATAGTAATAATACATTTGATTATATTAGGTATATATTATATTTGCATCTTTTTCCCCCCAGATTGATTCTTATTACGTACGTCACATACATGAGGCTTTTCATCAGCTTTTCATGTTTTCATTGTGGGCGTGTACCTCTATTTTCGCGGGAATATTCATCCGTAGACTTTGTGTTTTTATAGTATGGTGGCAGGACGAACTAACATTACATTGCTGTCCATAGAATTAATATGAGTCGCAGTCAATTTATCATCATGATTCATGAATCATATTCCTGGCCCATGGGCAAGAAATTATGTATCTTACCATACGTTTATCCATTTTTGTAACGTAAATATTATTATAGAAATTAGGGTATTTTTGTTTAAATGGTGAGCTGGACATCACAAGGCCCAAAATGGAGAAATTTACAATTATCACTTTTATGGAAAAAAAATAGCCCCCCTGTGGACGCCCTGTACAGTACCGTAAACACTGAGAATGGGGGAGGCTTGGACCCATATTATAATTTTACTATTAGCATTTATCTGTCCCATTAATGTTGAATTATTATTCCTAGTTGCTCCAAATGGGCCCCACCATATCAAAACTTTGAGTACGGTTATCTAATTAAGCCTCTCAATTTCATATGATGTTCAATTTCCTAATATCTTAAATAAGTATGGTGATATTTCATTACTTGACATCCAATAATTGAACAAATTGTGAGAGAACCGATTTGTTGCTCATCTGAAAATCCCTTCATGGAATCCCTATTTTCCACATCTCTCTATCTTAAAATGATAAAACATACATAAAAAGAAGGCAAATTTTGTTCGACTTATATTTGTGAAAATATAAACATACTTTATAGTATTTCTACTAAAACTGCAGAATTGTGACCACATTCTGAATGATTTTGCTTAACAATCGTTAAAATTTGCAAAGACTTTAAAATTAGGGAGGGGTTATTAATATCATGAATGTTTAATACATTGGAATTTTTTGGGGGATTTTATAAAAAAAGTTAATCAAAAAAATTAAGAATAAATAAAAATATCATCTCAATCTAGTTAACCTGCAAAGAAAAATCAAGTTCAAGGCCCTGGCCTCTCCTTGAGTATAGGTCTGGTCACTGGACTGCATGCAATTTCTGAGACACTACTGTATTTAATACGCTTGACACTAAAAAACAATAACTGTTTATTTCGTCGATCTTGTATCCTTAAAAATTGCAAATCATCATTTTGAAAGGTTTTTAAAACTATCACCATGTACTGTTTGTAGAAAATAAAAGTAGTAAATGTTTGAACAACAATTTGAAGAATGTTATGGAAGAGAGAAAGAATAATGCTCATGACCTTTCATTAGATCAGCTACAATGAACTGTGATAAGAGAGGAACGAAAAAAGGATATCAACAAGAGCATTTAATAGAATTACTCCGGCGTTGAGCCCCATTCTACTTTGAGTCGAACAAATATTTGCAATTATATCCCCGCAACAAATCCTCAGGGTTACTGAGCGTATTTTATGAGCACACACGAACGATCAAACAGGTTTTGAATCTATTTAGGAAAGGACATTTACTAATCAGGAATTAAATAATAAAGGCAACTGCTAAGGAAAATAAAATTTGTTCTTTATGCTACCAATTACAAATTAAAAGACCAGTTAAAAAAATACCAAATTTACATGTATGCTTACTATATTGATGTAAAGAGGAGAAGAAAAAACTATTAAAGTACTCAATCTCATTCTTCTTTTTATGCTTTCAAAGTCTTATTAATTACGCACTAATTAACGTTTAAATCAATCCATTTGTGTTTGTTATAAATTATAGATACATATATTTCATCAACTTGTTTTATAAGTTAAGCGAGTGATTCATTAATAGCAACTGGGTAGCAAATTGCATTTATAAAGATTGATGATGAAAATTCAGAAATATTTCACCTCTAGACTGAAATGTAATTTTATACATTTCGACGTATAATTTGGCAAAACTTCTAAATGTTTCTTTTAATTTTATTAACTATGTATATTGTATATACCAGGTGTATAAAAAGTAATGGGACCTTCTAAAAATACAGTTCTGAATAGGTGTTGTTGATTCAATATTAAAGTTCCCTTTATTTTTGAAAAGCTAAGATTCTAACCATTTAATTGATATTGTACATATTGTAAGCAAACATTATGTATATATCACGATGGAGGTAAGAAGAGCCATTACAGGGAATTTAATCCACGCCGAGAGGACCACCTCATATATCATGAAGGCCTTAAACGCCACCAAGGCCACAGTCTGTTGGGTTTGAAATCGTTTGGCTGATGGGGACAACCTTAAGTTCAAACACAAGAGTGGAATACCCACCAAAGAAGACATCATGGAGGACTTTAAGGTCAAACCAACGATGAAGATGTTAGAGTACGCCAAGAAGAAGAAGGTGCTGTGGCCAAGGTCATCCGAAGGGCTAGAGGAAGGTTGCTTAGAAGAATTGAGAGGCCCCTCCTGTCCCAACGTCAAAAAGAACTCTGTCTTCAGTTTTGCCAACAACTCCTGAATTATCTGAAGCACAACAGCATCTGGGCAATTTTTTCTCTGATGAAAATACCTTTACTGTTGACCCCGTCTACAACAAGCAAATGATCGGGTGTTATGCTTTGGCAAGGCTGACAACAGCATCAGGATAGTCACCAAGACCAAAAATCCTCCTGTGTGATGATGTTGGGGCTGTGGCATCAACTGGAGAAAAAATACCTCCAATTGGGTTTACTGTTGGATACCGGTTACCCTCGGCCAATATTGTCGAAGAGTTGATGGGTAGCAACATTAACTTCTGATCAAAGAACCTTTGGCCCCCTCAGAGCCCAGATCTGAATCCACTGGATTACTCCATTTGGTGGCAAATTGAGAAGAAGGCCTTCAAAGTCTACCACCAGAATATTGATGCTCTGAAGACCTCCGTGGATGATCATGAAAAAGGACAGAGTTGCCAACGTGAGCAAGGGGTTCTGGAGGTGGTTGGAGGCTTTTATTGAGGCTGATGGTGGCCCGATTCATAATTAATGTGTATTGTTAGAGTAAAAACTATTATAAAATAAAATTTTATATGTACAACATCATCCTGATCAATTATGAGTATTTTAATTACTACTTAGAGGCAGGTGTCAGTACTTTTTATACGCCCGGTACAATATACATATTGTTGACCTATAGTCTATGGGTCAACAATATGTATATTGTATATTATTTATTTAAATGAAACTATACATATTTATACAATAAGTATTTTCCTTGAAATTCTCCATAACTTAATTTCCTAATTTTAGGAACTTTGTCGTTCTTATAATATTATTAAATCACATTTGAAGGTCTCACTCTGAAATGTGAAACTTGACAAATAATTGCCTTGTCATAACGGCCCTTTGACTAAATGACGCATGTATGTATGTATATTAAAATTAAATTTTTTTGATTACACAATATTAATTAATTAATTATATAAATGCAAGGTAAAAACTATGAAAAGGAACTAGTAAGAAGACTAACAATACACTTATGGAAGATTCGGATCCTTTTCCGGTATCATCAAAATTGAATACACGAACATAGTTCTCTTCAACTGTCCATGGTTCTGATCCATCATTGAAATACATAGGGCAGCGATCAACTGAAACAAATATATGGTTAAAAAATCTATGTAATGTATTTAATAGTTAATCTTACATTCTCTCTCATTTTCGTCCATAACTAAACTGACGGCTGCTCCATTTCTCCAATCTTTACTATCCACATCTTGACCAAGATCACAATAAGGCCCCACAGACATAGACATAAGCATTTTATTTAAATCTGCTCTTTGATATACCCAACAACGGTAGTTTGTAAATGCATCAAGTTGATCATAGGTGATTAAATAGGATTTAAGATTCTCTTTCCAATATCCAATACATTGTAATCGATAATCTGGAACACTATTAAATGAAATTAGACTCAATTTTTAATGGATTAAAAAAAAGTACCTATAGATATCAATCGGCCTTCCTAAATGATCAGTTGACCAACAGTACGTTTCATCGATTGATATTTCTTTATGATCTGTATCACAGACGGTTAGTCTTGAAATATTCTGCTTGCAAGAAAATTGACCTGGTCTATTCCAGACATCTGGTCTTGGTGCCTTTGTTATACCTCCAATAAATCTTGTTTCAAACAAAAAGTCTCCTGTTTGAGTAAAGTTAAAGGCTCCGGCAACAGGACATCGAATAGGAACAGGGTCTTTTTCTACAATAGAGATATATATTATTCGTTATTTGCAATAAAATGTCATTATATGAGACTTACTGAGCATCAAATTATATTTCCACTCAGCCTCTGTTTTGAATTTAACCCAGGAACAAATAGTGTGGAAATCATTTTTGATTCCAGCCTCACCCATTCTAAATCTAATAATATTATGATGTCTAGGAACAAAATCAATACATTGGTAATCTATTTGACAGCCATCAATGGTCAGTCGACCCATCATGTATCGAGAATCACGTTGTTCTTTACAAACGTAAATAACTTTTCGGTAGCGTGAGTCATCAGGATGCCATCTTTCAATAATGTGAGTTGAATTGATGATTACATCGGCATCAACATTAGCAGTATTGATCCACTCACCAGTAAAATTTTCTGGTAAATGGCATGTAGGTTCAACTAATTGAGAGCGTACGGGTGTGAGCTTTAATCTTACAGGAGCCTAATGTGATAATAAGGAATATAGAAAAGGTTTGATCAAAAGTAGTTTTCAAAATTGAAGGACTTACTCTTTCAATGGTTTTAATAGTATTACACTCTGGAGTGATGGACATTCCAAGGTAGTAGTCATCATCTCTATTTTTGAGAAAACATCGAAATTTCTCATCTCTTCTTGATTCTTTAGTATTGGCAACAGCAAAAAATTGGTCCTTTCCAATAAACCAGTCACCAAGACAAGCAAACTCCACTACTGAATTTGATGTCCAATCCATTCCTTCACATTTACGATATGTAACATTGAACTTTTGATTTGAAATTAAAAATTGAGAACCAACGTTTTGACATGAGTGAATTTGCTGCTCATTATGGGAACAATCTCCAGTAAATGCCCATCGAAGCTATTAAATATTTTAATTTAAGTTTAAACTATAAATTAAAAAATATATTCCTATTTACCTGATAAGTAAATTGGAATACACCTTCAATGGATGATCTACAATTCACAGGAGTGTATGTCTCTAAAAACATGGTTATAATTTGAGCCTTGGAGTTCAAAATAGAACATACTTTTTCTAATGATGGTTTATCTCCTGTCTCTAAGGAAACACAGCCCGCTATATTGGTAAAAATATATCATTTTAAATTAAATATATTAAAAACATAATTTAAATCCTGACTTTCTCTTTTTCCAAAATGTTGGGAGTACGGATAAAAAGTCTGACACAATGAAAACAAGATGAAGCATCCTGAAGATCAGAGGCAAAGAGGAAGTCATAACTTCCAGCATTATCGGTTTTACTCTCCATACAGGTACCTCTACCCTGCATAGTTGTCGCATCAATATTTGTCAAAGTATCCAAATTTGTCTCTCTCGAATACCATTGCCCTTGGATAATTCGATTGATTGTGCAATTATAAGGTGATCTTCTATTGAACGGATCCGACTGACCTGAAAATATACACAAAATTATAATTTATTTTATATATTCAACTTATAAAAATTTAATTTTACCCTCTGAGAAGTATGCATGTATAATAAGGGATAGGACTGTTAAAACTATGAAAGTTTTATCCATGTTCAATGGAAACGCATGGATTGTAAAATTATGAAGTTTACAGCATTTAGGTCAGATTCTTTCCTTGTCTTTATAGAGTATGAATTTTATGTTTATGTTTTTGTCCATTTCAAAGGTATGAGTATACCTGCAAAACTGTATTTTTTTAAATATTTTTTCTTAAATCAAGAAATAGTTTGAAAACATTTTCTATATACCATTTTTAATCCAAGAATTTCAAATATTTTATCGATGTAAGGTCAAACTAAATTGTTAACAAAATTTAATGATTTATGTTCTAATTTATGATTTAAAAACGACTTCCACTCTACATTACATTCTAATTCGCTACCAATTTTATTTTGTCTATTTAAAAAAAAAACAAAAAAAAACACCTTAAATTAAATGTTATAAATTATGAAATTATTATAACTTGAACGAATGTTTTATATCAATTTAAATACGTTACAAAATGGAATTTTTTATTCAATTTTGTTAGTAAAAACTATTCTTTAAACATTTTCAAATATTTGTTTTTGAACTATAGCTTTTAAATAATTGCTACAATGTTAAGCAGTTTGTTCATACTTCATGGAGTATATAATTCATTATATAAGAAAGTTGATGAATAGTAATTGAATATTATTTATTGGATTTTTGGTGAGATTTTATCGTATAAGCTAATAATATTTTTTATTGACCTAATAAAATCCTAATAAATATGAAGATATAAATAATAATATTTATATATTATCTAAATAGATTTAAATAAATATTTAAATCGTTATAGATAATTGGGATCCACATATAACTGTCAAAATGATAGTAAATAAGAGGAGCTATAAACTCTAATTGTAGAGTTTTCTAACTAATAAAATAGAATATTATTTGTATTAAGATATTTTATGTATTTAACTTATAACTAAAAATATCTCTATATTTTTCAAAAAATATATAAGATACTTTAATACATGGATATATATGACGTCATCAAAACAATACATAAATAAATATAAACATTGATGAATTTTCAATTTATTACAGTTTGATCGACCGGCGATTAATTTACAAGAGAGACTTTATAAGTAATAACAAAGGTTGTACCCGATTCAGATTCAACGGTTTTATGAAACAAGGGGCGAAAATTCAGGCCCAGGAGATGTTAGATACAAACAGGGATACAGCTAGCTTAGGCGCACAGTGTGTAGTGCGCTATGTTCCAGTAGGGATCCCGAAAACTAAGGTTGCTTAAAACAATGGTTTTCAAATTGGGGATTGAGGATAGGTGGAGGCGCAGGAAGGTGGAGAATTGAGGATTGCTTTCAGTCTACAGATACATAATACATATCTTTCTTATAAAGGGGGCTATAGCTACTTGTTCAATAAAATATTATAACACAATATCGAATAAAATACTATGTATGATTTTAATATTATGAATAGAGCAATGTTAATAGAAATACAAGGTTATAAATAAGGGTGATAATTTTGGTAAGAATAGAAAAGTGTGCGAGGAGAAGAGAAGAAATACTTATGGCATCATTGATTAAATAATATACATCTTCTTCTATCAATCAAGAACGTCATCATTCCCGACTTTATTATTCAATATTAATATTATATTAAATGGTGATATTCGATATAGATCTGAATAAAATGCCTAAAATAACGTCGCCTACTGTCTGGATTTCTGAAAATGGAGGCCCAGGAATTTGGGAATTACTTACCAGATAAGAAACAGATGGCTTGTCGGATTTGTCGATATAAATGTGTCTTTAGTCCCCTGTCTAGAATTACACGCCACTCATTATCCTCATCTCATATCAAGAGCATGGATATTCATCTATAAAATCAAGTTAACGATGAATACATCAAGTCAGACTTTAACTTTGATCTCACAACGATGCTTATTGCATGTAATATAACCTTATCCATTGCTAATCATCTACGTTCGAAAAATTTATGGAGAAATACACGAGTAAACCTATCCCTTCCCGAGGAACCATCATTAAATTAATGGAGGATGTTGGTACTGATGTCATTTATAGAAATACATATAAAAATGTTTTGAGTCGTCCACACCAAATGACGATCAAGTTATCAGTAAAAAGTATAAAATATTTACTAATTTCGAAATGAAACTCTGAATTTTGTACTATATAACAGTAAGTATTCAATCTTTTTTTAAATCTAACCCTAAAATATGATTCTATTTTAGCTGAACATATCAAGAATTATGATACACAACTCATTAAATAGTAAAAACAACTGCTTAAATGGTCACAACAACGGTGGTAGTAGCTTTGGATGGTTCGCAACTAGTTTGTCTGAGACTAGTTTCTTCACTTAAAGACTTGGTATGATCATTAGGTTTTCCAATATTACATAGTCAATAAATATTACTTCTTTATCACTTAAGGCTTAGCTATGGTTGATAGGCTCCAAGAAATGGTGTTCAGAAAACTCATAAAAGGCAAAAACAACTGCTTAAATGGTCACAACAACGGGGGTAGTTGCATTGGGTGTAGCATTATAATTACCAATTGTGTATATATGTTGTTATATAAGCATAAATAGCGGAGAAAAAAATCTTTATTGATGCTCTTAATAAGGAGTAATATCGCCGGACATTACTACATAATTAGCTTTTGCTCTAAATCTTTACGATGTCATGTTAGAAAACTACAATAAGTCAAGAATGGTTGCCTGAATTGTCTTATCAGTTAAATTTGACTGCATGGATTAACTTTTCTTTTTTAGATAAATATGAAATAAATGAAAGTGGGATTCTAAAAGCGGTTCTTACTAAGATTGGAAGAAGATATGGATTGAAATCTAACATTATTTTATGATTTACTTTATTATTAATAATTATTAAAATCTCATCGGTAGAAATATATCTATCCTGTGCACAATTGTATATGCAACTTGCACATAAGGAAAAAAGGTGATGATCTTTTTGATTAAACTCCACGTCTGGCTTGTATTTTGCAACCTCAAGTTATGACATATTGAACTGAATTCCGATGTTAGAACAAGAAGATATTATTTGGATCAATCTATTATTTCAATATTCTGTATTTATAATTTATTGTTATTATTAGTTATATGATTCTAATTGTTTAATTTTGTATATTTAACTTAAATGTATGATGGTTTATTTTTTAGTATGTAGATTATATTTAATTTAAGCCTTCTATTTTAAATTTGGAACTTCAAATATATTTCGAAATACTCTTATTTTGTCGTTTTATTAGTTATTTTTCTGAGAATATGGTTCACAATAAATTACTATTTCATGGAGTGTGACGTTTCCAAATCTACTGTAACGGATAAAAATCGTATTCAATTTTTTTTTAAATCTAACCATAAAATATCTAAGTCAATTAAATGTATTATATCTTTATTAAACATTTTGCTAATAAATACTTTCGTTACACCCTCAAAAATCATAATAAAGTAGGCAATTGATAAATACTGATGTGATTATCAGTGATAATCACATCAGTATTTTAAACAATGATACCATGTGTATTTCTCCCCCCTGTCTCCTCGCACGCGTTTTTCTCTACAATATTATCAACTATAGTTATAAATACTTATAAGTTATAGTTCATAACGCGTGTACGACTGATGTTTGATTTCCACCACGCTTTTAATATTGACATAGTGGTTGCGTGTTTTGTCAAAATCTGATTTTCTTGCCCAGCAGTCGGTACGGTACATTAAATTGAAAATTCTAGTAATAGTGACGTCATTGACTATGAATGGTTGTGTGTTTTGTCAAAATCTGCCTGTTTTACCTAGCAATCGGTATAATACATAAGTTTGAAAATTCTAGCAAGCCCGATTACATGATGGTCTAACCTTATATTTCTATTAACCATTGAATTGAGTAATTCTGAATTCATTTTAAAAATTGTGAAAAAATAAAATAATATGATAATAATAGTCTCCTAGTAAAAGAAAAAAACAATTGGTATGATTGACTTATTTGGCTAACTACCAGATGATTTCAGGCCTTTTTCTGTTTCTTTTTGGATTCAAGGTTACGTATTGTACTTGATTAATTAAGTTATTAATAGATGAATAAAATATACCTGATAAAGCGTGTTTGTGTGGCAGTCCACCTCAGAACTAACTCAAAGTGCAGCTAATTTTCTTGCAATTCAAATATATTGAAGGATTGTTAGAATGTACGTCTTAGTTAATAACAATTAAATTTAATAGTAACTCAAATGAAGTAAATACGCGCACTTAGATTACACAAAATGATATCTAATCAATAATCATATTATAATCCAAGGAATACTCTATTATGTGTATAGAATATTAATCGCCTAATATATCCAAATTGTATAATCGGTAAATATAATTGTATAAATCTCATTTGTTGGTGAACATTAATAGTGATAATATGTCAAATGTCCGTCGTAAGAATAAATCATTCCTTATCAGTTATCTTATATATTTAAAACAAATTGCAGAAATAATTTCACAACAGAACAATATATATCTTTTTTAACAATTATGGATTCATTTAATGAAAACATGCAAATCTATATGTATAAAAATCGAATGGACAAAAACTTGTTACGAGTATTGATATACTCACCATTGATTCAATCCCATTGTGAATTCGTGGTTGGCAAACTTATAAAAGTAAGTTTCAGTTTACGTTTAGTGCAAAATGTAAATCTATTCATTTCGCTTTATTGTCAATCTCTTAGTTGGAATTTGGTTAGTAAGTTGGATAATTATATTTTGAGGTCATGAATAAATAAAGTATATTTTTTAATATATGATGAGTTATTACTAGGTATGCCCAAATAATGCATAAAAATGGAACTAAATATGCTAATAAAAAAACTCAAAATGCAAATAAAAATGTAGAAAAAAGCCAAACATGCGAGCAAATCGGGTAAAATAGGATGTATTCTGATAAAAACAAACAAATATATAAATACATTTTTCAATTTAGCAGGTCCTTGTTCCATTAAATTATCATCTGGGGAGTTCTTAGATTACTTCTCCAAGAACTCTTTGAACATCCTGTTATTGATCTTGGCATGGGGGATATTAGAAGAGACCAAGGCCTTCACTAGGTCTATATTAAAGTCGCCATCGCTATTATCGTTGGAGGGGATGACGTTGAGGACCTTCTGTGGAGCTTTGTCTTCCTTATTTTTTAAATCTACATTCTTTTTGTGCCTGGCACAGTATCCAAGCTATTATAGCCAGGACACACGCCCTGTTGGCTTTAGCACTAAAGTTGCAAAGCTTGCGTAGAAAATACTTTATTTCAGGCACATAAGTCCAAATCTTGGTACCACCGAGCTCCTTAATGAGTACTGAGGAGTCCACTATGATAGGCCTGATCAATTTAAAAGGATGTCTTTCACTTCGAATGAATTTAAATATATTGAAAATAAATTCTACTGGATGCCCGTTCATATTTATAGAGAAAAAATGGATTATAAAAATCTAAATAGTTTAGGTGGCAAGATGGATATAATATATTTTTGATAATTAGTAAAGAAAGACAAAATAAAAGAATTATTAATTAAAAATAGATTTTCTACGAAAACCCAAGACTTACAAAATTATTCTTACCTTATATTAATTTAAATAAATTATATTCTTCCATTGCACTTTTGAGACGTTTTTAAGTAATTGGTAGGATGTGTTAATTAAATTTCAAATACAGTTTAACCTACTTCAAAATACCTAGTAGATATGTTAAGACCATAGAGGGCGCTTATAATATTTTTTCCCGTTTAAGGAGAGGGAATTTTTTCTATTAATTTCAAGATTGAAATAATATTTCGTATAAATTTCTATCATTTTTTTTTAATTTCTCACAAACTAAAATGTTTCATCTATCAAATCAGCGAAATCTCATGTAGCCGACATGAACAATCTATGTGATTTAATATGACAAAAAATCATACTATAAAAGATGGGCAGAAAAGTCCCGGGTTTCTCCCATAGCTTTTTTTTTTTTTTTTTTAACTCACCTCATTTCCAGTAGGTACCAACTTTCAAAAGACAGCTGTCAAAATTGCATGATAATCAGATCTTTTGTTTGTGAGTTATTGTGCCAAGTGTGAGACTACTTTAATTATTTCTAAAAAAAATGGGTCAAAAACAATTTTGTGTTTTAATTATACACTACATCTTGATGGGGAAAAATACCATTGTAGCTATGCAATGGCTTGAAAAGTGTTATGGAAAATCCGCTCACTAAAGCAAATAATAATAATTAAAAAAAATAGCATTAATTATAGAAAAAGCCAATTTTTAAAGAAAAAACGTG
Organism: Lepeophtheirus salmonis; assembly: GCF_016086655.4. Taxonomy (NCBI): domain Eukaryota; kingdom Metazoa; phylum Arthropoda; class Copepoda; order Siphonostomatoida; family Caligidae; genus Lepeophtheirus; species Lepeophtheirus salmonis. The sequence goes on from NC_052133.2 coordinate 26,489,542, forward strand.
TTTCCTTTGTCAAGCCAATGAATTTTCAGCCCATGTGTTAGAATTAAAGAAATGGTGGAAATGAAGTATTAAAATTCTAATTACTCTGTCAGTGTCGAATAAATATAGGAAACGTTGGTATAACTCAAATCCGTAGAAAATGCTACATCAGATAACGTTTGTTATTGCCTTCAAATCAGTTTTTTGGAATCGTACCTACTAACAAGTCATCTTGAAAACACTTCCGAGTATATAAGACTAGTCAAAATATATGTTTATAAGAGTTCTTGGGCTCATACCCCTGGAATACTAACCCCCCTCCCCGTCATTTTACTACCTAGCATTTCACTCCTTGAGCCATCCACCCCGCCAGCTACTGTTAAATTGGTCTAAAAAACTAGAAACTATCAGTCCGGTCCAATAAAAGTTTTCAGTCCAAGGACCGATCATTATCGGTCTTTTGTAGAAAATAAAACAGCTCAAATGACGTAGTTACTACTAACTACGTCATTTGAGCCGCTGAAGTTACATCATAATTCATAAACTCTTTCAAATAGACAAGATACATGTAGGAGATGTTTGAATAGAACGTATTATTTATAGTTATCATTTATTATTTTCTTAGTTCTTAAATCCTTCTATCCTACCTATGAATGAAGGAAATAAAAAAATAGCTAGGGCCGATCTATAAGGCCTTGGGACCGTTGAATGGTAAAAAAGATCGGACAAAAAAAAAAGATTGAAAGGGGGAGACTAATAAGGCGATCAGTCCTACGAATAATCCAACACTACCCCCAGCATTTTACTTCCTATTGCAATAAATAGCAACCACAACCCCAGACAAACGTAAGTATTAATTTAACTTAATGACGTAGATATTAGTGATGCACATAATCCTTCAAAAATCGATCCCTAAATTCATCGTATAAAACAGGGATCGGCAACCTATGGGACGCAGAGATATATTCACTGGCACGGGCAAATTAGAACATATTCCTGTAGTTTGTGTGTTTTTTTACCATTATTGTTGATAGTTGCACCCTCATTGAATAGAAATGTTGAATTTGGGACTCCATGTCTCAAAGGTTGCCCACTCCTGGTATAGAATAACCTCATGGAACTCAATGTTTTACAATTTTTGGTCATGGAATTAAATAGATAATAAATTAAAGGAAGCTTATATGTCATGCTTAAGGCGAAACAATCATCCTAAGTATTTATTTTAAAGGAAAAATGTTTTTACTTTAGTATTAAAATTTTGATGATTTATTAAACTCATAATTACTTTCCGATTCGTGCTTCATTTTGCACAACAACACCTTCAAACAACCTTAACATTCATTTATGACTTTGGCCCTCTATCATTCACTTAGTGTACTTCTTTAAAAGTTTGAAAGTATATTAATAACAAATGTTAAATCCCTCACTCTGACATATGTAGTCAAAAAGGTAACTACGTAAATATATGTTTAATATGTATTCTCTTATAAGTAAAAATTATTCTAATACAAAATATTCAACTATGTATATCATTCATAAAACTTGACTAAGAATTCGCATCATTATTTTGTTCTAAGTAGGCTGCGAACATGGCTTGAATGTTTTCCACAGCAGCTTTCACATCCTGTGATGAGCTTCGACCAGAAGAGGATGGAACACTTGATGGCTTCCTTGATCGATGATTCAAATGCTGGCTCTCCTCCAAATTTTGTAGAGGAACAGACGACGTTGAAGGGGTTGACGAATCTGTACATTCAAAGGGGGAAAAATCGTTATAATTCGGATATAAGCACATATATAGGGAGCTAGGTAATTTTGCCCTAAAGCCATTTTACCTCAAGGATATTTCACCTTAGTATATAAATAAATGAGATTTATAGGTTGTTTTTGTTATTTTTGGTTAAAATTGATGTAACTATAGATTTTTAAGTTAAAATATGTAATTTATATTACTATAAAAGACATTAAATGATTGTTTTCTGCTTGGAAAATGATGGAATCTTGCTACAAGATTCCAATCCATACACTAACAAAATATCACTATGTAATGAATTCGAACCAGAGACAAAATAGTTGAGGAAATTAGTATAATAAGGAAAAAAACAACAACAACACGGCAATGGTTCGAATATAATAATTGCTAATCACTTTTCCAATAGATATGATGGATTATTCATAATAGATAACCCTCACAGACTAACGAACAAGTATGACATGAGACAAGAAAATGATTCCGTTATTATTCCAACAGAAAATAACTATTTAATGCATTTTATACAAATAAATATGACATATTTGATTTAAAATATTCAATGGGAACATCAATTTCCACCAAAAAGAAATAAAACAACGTATATGTAAACCTAATTTATTTATATATCAAGAAGAAATATTCTTGAGGCAAAATGGCTTTATGCAAAATAGTTTAAGGCAAAATTACTGGCTACCCAACTATCCTGACTATTTAGCAAAAATAAATACCATCTGAGCAGGGAGAGGGAGGTGAAATAGAAGCTAGAGTAGAATTCTTAGCTGCTAGCTGGTGATGGAGTGCGTCGATATATCGAATCGTTTCCTCAATGATTTCAACCTAATTATTATTGAATGAAATAATATAATTAAGCTCCAGATTAACCTTTAAACTTTGCTGTATCTATTACCTTCGATATATCTTCTCTCTCATTCAGAGCCGGTACTAAATTTCGAAGTTTCAGGTACTCCTGTTTGGATCCTTTAAACTTTTTTTCCGCATTGTTTAAAGGGGGTCCATCCATTGATGTTATTACTTTCCGCTTATGATTCGGAATGTTGTTACTATTTGAATTTACGCGGGGCTTTAACCGATCAAAAGAAGGTAATTGACTTTGAACTTGGTTGCTTTGTGATACAGTTTTACACGATGTAGTAGGTTCTTCCCCTTCATCCTCCTCATCCTCTATTGAATCCTCTGTTATCTTGGACATCCACAAATGCTGCAAGACAATGACTCTATGATAATTGTATATTCATTCCACTCAAACATAATAATTAAGAACGTTAAATTTTTGCAAGTAATAACATTCTCTTTACAAATAGAATCAAATAAATTTATAAAAAAACATCGTTAAGTTAAATATCGACACAGATTATCAAAAAAGCCTAATAAAGGCTTTAACCTATTGTAAAAAACGTTCATTCAAGAAATTTATAAACAAGCATTTTATTAAGAAAATATAATGTCAGTGGGAGAATTTACAAAAATATTCAACACCTTAGATGAAAATAATATTATAAAGGAAGACGGCTGGGATTTTTGTTATTGCTACTTGTAATGGGTTTTATTTTCCGAAATTGTCATCTTAATTATTTTATTCTTGAAGAGAGGACATCTAATAATCACTAGTGCGTGAAAGACCTGAGGATTTGTTGTTGAGCTATACAGGGTTTCCACGATAAATTGGAACTACTTTAAACTTAATCCAGATCCATAATGTGGATATTCGGGGTTAAATCATACTAATATAAAAGGTTGCGTGAACAATACACTATAACTTCCACCGCAATTGTTTTGACAACAAACAATATTCATCATGGAACAAGCAAGGAGAGACGCCATCCTCAAATTGGCTCGCGCGGAACACAAGCCCTCAGCTATCTTCAAGCTTCTTAACTACCCCAAGACCACGGTGTACCGGGTCTTAAATGCCTGGGAGGTTGAGGGGAAGGTCTGCCGCAAGGGCCACAACATGAGAAGTGACAGAATCTGCACTCCCCGCTTCCTTGAAGGCCTCCGAAAGTACATCAAGGATTCGCCGGAGACTTCCTTGTCCAGGTTGGCCAAGAACCGTGGAGTGAGCAAGCAGCTGGTCTCCATGGCTGTAAATGAGGACCTCGGGTACAGGTCATACTGAATGTCCAAACAACACATCCTCACGGTATCTGTGAAGGCCACCAGGCTCACCAACGGTAAGCGTCTCCTCAATGACCTGAAGAGCCATGGAGGAAGAATCATCTTCTTCTCCGACGAGAAGAACTGGACTGTCGACAGAAGCTACAACGTCTAGAATGACAGGTGGCTTGCCAAGGAGAGAGAAGAGGTCCCTGCAGTCTTCGCCACAAAGTGCTGGGCCTCCGTGATGACCCTGGGTGTCATCTGCAGCACCGGTGAGGTGATGTCTTCTTTTTTCTTCAATCCCAAGGAAGGGATTAACGCGATAAGGTACTGCGAAGTCATGGAGGAGTTCGTCACCCCTTGATGAAGGATACGGCCGCTGGGAGGGAGTTCATATTCCAACAAGACTCAGCGCCCGCACACATCGCCATGAGTACCACTAACCTCTTCAACTCCCACGACATCACTTTCTGGGATCGCAACACCTGGCCCTCCAACTCACCCAACCTCAATCCGTGTGATTACTACTGGTAGGGGAAGTTGGAGAGGGAGGTGTGCAAGGTCAGCCACAAGAGCATCACGGCCCTGAAGGGCTCCATTACGAGGGAGTGGAATGATGGCGATTCTGCAGAAGTCATCAGGGCATGCAAATCCTTTAGGGGCAGGATGGAGAAGATGGTGGCTGCTGAGGGAGGACATGTTGAATAAATTTATTGTTTAATATCATGTCTAACTTTTTCATATTAACAAATACACTCCAAATTCCATTTTTATCAAGCAGGTTGAATTTTAAGATAGTTCCAATTGATCGTGGACACCCTGTAAGTGTAAGTCCTTGCTGTACTCGGAGTAGAATTGAGAGCACAGTATCGCTTTAATTCCTGCCTTATGTGTGGTCCATTGAAATCTCAACACTTACTAATTCAATAATTAATTAAGTTTAAGTCAGTGAAATTTATTCATATTTCAATATATTAAAGCATAAACTATTAGTTACAAAACAAAATAAACCTGACCGTAAAAGTTAAGAAAATGACACTTGAACATGATCGACAAATTTCCATTCGCACACTCCAAGCGGTTTGTCGTCTCAAGGACCATCGTTTACGGCGTTAGCAAGTCCAAAACGTTGGAGTGGAAGACGGACTCTGTAAAAAGCCCAAACTGGACCTAGAGGAGTCAAAGAAAATAGCCAGGGCCAATCCCCTCAAGTCCATGTGGGCCCATGCAAGAGATTTCGGGGTTTCACACCAGGGTATTTCCATGATATTTTAACAAATGCAATATAACCCGGGTTGAATTATGTTAAAAAGTATTTAAAAATGGCATGAATGCTGTTAAACTTACTCTTTTAAAAAAAATCGACCAATCGGTTAGCGAGAAATGGCCTTTTTCAAAACTTTCACCACTAGGTAGCGCTCACAAATTGAAAAACTTTAATCACTGATTTTAGAGGTCATACTTATGATATAAATATCATTTTGGTATTCAGTTATATGCTTTTCGGGTGAGGATCTTGAATTTGAAAATATAATCAGTGTAAAACTAAGGAAAAACAATGATTTTCAATGTTAAATTATAGGTGGAAGATACATTTATGTTATGATATATGTATGAGGACATAACTTCTAGTCCCCTTAATTAGGTTTAATAAATATTCTACATTTAGCAAAAAATCGAATTTTGAAAAAATTAGCATAGGTGGAGGTTTGCGCTCTACTGAGCGCCCATTCTAGTTATTGAATTATTTCTTCATTATAGATTAAGAAAATATTAGAATGGGCCTATGATGTGAATAAATATATCTCAGTCTAAATATATTTTTTAGTCTCTAAGTTTATAATGCGTGGCAATTAGGCTGAAGAAGTAGTAACGGAGTGGGCGTGGTTTCAATCTAGAGGCAAGATTCTAAAGTTTGCTTGGAAATACATTAGAGTAGGTAGGAAAATATGTTTCCCAACAAAAATAAACATTTCTAAAGAATGGTTTAACATAGTATTTATACTATTAAACTAATTGTTATGGACTCTCCGTAGCTCATCTACACAGCACTCGGGAGAAATTATTCTCTTGGACTCAAGTTGAGTAGGTTCGCGCCCAGGTGATTTCTAGAGAATGAAATATGTATATGGACTATCACACAAGATTCCTAGGTTAGTTGGAATAATTTTAACACTAAGATGTTTACGTATACTTAATTAGTGCAACTGCATGTAACCAATTGAAGGAACATTTAAAAAAAACTCATTGTAATTTAGCTCCGGAGTTTTTTATTCGTGCAATTTATGAAAATCAGATAATTGATTCCATTTTTAATATACAAAACTATCAGTACTAATTCAAAATGGGTGTAATTTTTTCAAATCAGGTAATTAAAACTGGATTTATTCAGAAAAAATACAAATTTTAAGACCTTTACAAAATCGTCGATTACTAATTATTGGACTTAGGATTTGTGAGTGATCACTCACAACTGTTGATGATTATTTGATGATATTTATCACGGGAAAATATACCACTCCTTCATTAGGCTCTTTTTTTTGGAATAAAATATATATATGAGGAAATCAGGTTTATGGTTACATGATTGGATATGTGTTGGAGCCAGATTCGGACAACAGCCAATTAGAAGAAGGATACATTTGGCACAAAATTGACTGTTGAATAATCCCCACAGAATCTTGCAGCAAATATGAATTACAGTTGCGCCAAATTGATCTTCCATTTATGGAAAAGGTTGGAGGTAATATCAGTGGTGGTAATGATGAGATCTCTACTTCTAGCAATACTTTTAACGATCTCAACAACTTCAAATTTCTTTCAACTACGAATGTAGACGTCTTTTAGTTTGTTTAAAACTACCAATACTGTTCGAAGGGAAAAATTAACGGAAGAAAATCTTTCTAAAATCTTGATTTGTTGGTATAATATAGCAAAAATTTTAATAAATAATTATAAAACAACACTAATTTCTTTCAATTATTCTTATAAAACTGTATTTTTCTTTGAATTCAAATTGCTCCATTTCGATATTTTGTGTGCTCATTTTTCAAAATTTAATTTCTCTTTTTTTTGCTCATTTTGGGGAAAAAAATCGCTCCAAAATCCTAAGTCTACTAATTACCGATTCAACTAATAATTCACAATTATGAAATAAGATATGGTGCCCAATAAACCTAAACACAACGATCCTTCTTAAATCTCTCAATGAAAAGTTATTTAATGAGGAACAAAAAAATATTTATTTAGCATTTCTAAAAAAGCGTGTTCGTTCAAATTTAGTCCCTTAAAAAAAATTTACTTTTTATAAATTTAGCATTCATACAAAACCAAAAGCCCAAAGGAAATTGACGCCCATCCCCCATATAAAATCCTCCAGACACTCCTGACAGGTTTACTAAATGAATCCCGGATAGGAGTAAAGGGCAGTATTTATTTGAATGATGGAAGATATTGCTTTTTTTTGCAAAATTTTAGCCTTGTGAGACTGATTCCTACAGGTGTATAAAATATGACTAAAAAGAGGGAGAAAAAGTTTCTTTTTTTTCAAAGCTGCTAGTATTATTATTTAATTCTGGAAGAATCCATGTATAAAATAATAACTAGTTGCTCATAAAAAACAGAGATTAACAATGCAGGTTGCTTGAGAGCTATAAGTAAGGATGGGCGCGTTTGGTCAAATAAATTACTTTTTTGATGTCAGAAAAGGAAAACGGTTCTTGTGTTTCCTTTTTCTTCTTCTTTTATTCACTATTAATTCTTGTACAACCTCTCCTTCTAATAAAGACTATAGTTTTCCGCTTACATTACTAAGCTTATTAATTATGAAGATAATTGATTTTATCAGTCAAGAGCCTTAAAAAAGTTTCCCCTCCGCCAGGATAGCAATTCATGGTATCTATATCTATCTATTTTCCCTAGGAGTTCATATTTTCGATTTGGATATCCTAGCCAACCCCCTTCTGATCCTCTCTTCATGTTCTGTTCAAGGGATCTCTTCTCTGTTTGTCTGACTCGGGGGATCTCATCTTCTTTAAGGGAAGGATCGTCCATTGTTCAGATGTCCCTTCCTGTTTAAGGTATGTGATAGTGACTTATGAACTTGTGAAAGAGAACAACAGAAAGAGTTATCATCCTCCATCGACTGCGCCTTTATTGAAATTCCCGAGTCCTTTTCTTCTTAAGTCAACTATGCTTCGTCTCTTACTCTAAGGAAAATATTTAATTGATAAGAGTCCTTCAGTTTCCTTGATGTATATAATGCAAAATTTCATTTTCCCTTATCACAGCTGGTTGTAGCTAATCTAATGAAACGTCATGACAGCTAAGAGGCTCTCCTCCAAAATATTCTTCAAATTGTCAGGGTAATCATGCTGATTTTAGGTTTCTATTTTAGTCTCTACCTTCCTTATCTTAAATACTCAAGTTTGAGCTATTATTCATAATTTTCTTCGTTTTTATATTCTTAAATTCTGACATGAAGAGAAAATAAAATAAAAAGATAGGTAGGACCAACTAATTGATCTTTGGGACCGTTGAGTTCTATAAAAGATTGGACCGGTCCGGTCCCACAACAAATCACTGCTGATTCCTCACTGTATTGAATATCAAAACTAGATCTGCTATTTATACATTGAACAGGAGTTGAGGGTTGCAGTATGATGCTATAAAGTTCAAACCCCGTTTCGAAAATGTGTTTATTGATGCTTTATTAATTCTGACTTCCTAATATTGGTTTAAAAAATAGGCATACGTTTTTTACTCCATTTTGTTTGAAAGGTGTTTAATACTTATACAATTTTATTCAGAGGTGTAAATACAACAATTAAATCCCTCAAGAAGGAAAGTCCGAGTATTTTGACTAGTAAAGGAATATTAAAGAAATTAATTAAGAAACACATTGCATGTAAAAGTTTTTCGGTTCTTGTTTGTTTTAACAAAGGGAAAAAAGCTTTCGTTTTCAAAATGATACAAATAAACACGTAGTTTAATCGAAAGTAACATGACACATACAACTTTTTTTAAGGGAGGGGTTAAATCCTAACTACTTTTTAATCTTTTAATGAAAAACAGGTAACCTTAACTAGTGTTGTGTACAGGGACATCCGGAGGAATATATTTTTGGTAGGGGCTAGGTTTTTGGGAATTTTTTCGAAAAAAAAATATAAAAATCATAATATTGTTTTGTAATGTTCCTTTAATTGGTTAGTTGGAGTTGCACTGATTAAGTATAAGTAAACATTATTGTATTACAATTACTCCATCTAACCTAGGAATCTTTTGGTGAAATCCATATACATATAGTATATTTCTTTCTCTAGGAATCACCGTACACACATTAAGTTCAAGAGAATAACTCCCGAGCGTGTTGTCCATAAGCTCTGGCAATTTCTTATGGCTAGGTTTTTGGGAATTATTAGAAAAAAAAAAATCATAAAAAATCCACAACTATAAAAAAAAAAATTTTAAAAATCCACAACGTAAAAAAAAAAATTTGGAAAGAAAAAATGTAAAAATCAAAGCTATTTACAATAAAAAAAATTCGAAAACAATTACAAAAATTTACTATGATATATAATATTAAAAAAAAGTTCAAATATTTGGAAACAAATTTAAAACATGATTTTTCAAATATTACATTTTTTGAAAAAAAGTTTCAAATATTAAATAGAAAAATTTCAAAAATCCTTAGTTATTCATAAAAAATTAAATTTCAAATAGTAAATATAAAAAGAAATTAAATATTAAATTTTCTAATAAAAAGTAAAAATTCCTTCATTTGGGAAGGTCTGCAGTCCCTCCAGCCCACCCCCTGCGGAAGCCCCTGGTGTAGGTCCTTATTTATTTTGTCCAGTCCAGCCTTAGGACCGGTCCTTTATACCGTCGGCCTTTAATACTGTAGGTACTAGAACTGATTGAAAAAATAAGACATAAATTTGAATGAAGTCATCAAGGACCAAACTTTATAAGTTTTAAGACTGATATAAAAAACTAAACTAGACTGTGGAACGACGTAGTTCAATGAATAATGCACTTGGGAGCATTTATTGGCTTGAACTCAGTGTGCATAGGTTCGAGCCCCGGCCTTTCCTAGAGAAGGAAATATACAAAATGTAAATTTATATGGACTTCAAAAAGGATACCTAGGTCAGATGGAGTGAATGTAATAATTATAATGCTTACTTATACTTAATCAGTGCAACTTCATATAACCAATTAAAGGAACATAAAGAAAAACTGGATTGGACCAAGACTGAACTGGAAATTTAAAAGGAATGACACAACACTAGCCTCACATATCCTCTTCTTCCCTGGTTCCAGAGTAGTAACAATCCTATACTTTGGCTTATGATAGGCTAGCTAAAAATCTTCAAGAAACTGGGCTTGGGACTTTAAAATATAGGTTTATTTTTTTAATTTATTAAAAAACTAGCGGTAGATCCTAGCATTCCCCGGAATTATTATACGTCGACGAATAGATAAACTTTGCTTTAATAATATAGAAGACTAGTTTGGACTCTAAGATAAATGCAAAACCTCCGGCTAAAATACAATAGAGTTATATATTACAATTGCTTTCAAAGTTATGGTCGATTATCCATTTTTCGATTTTGGGTTACCTTGGCCTTTGACCTGGTCATCTGAAAATTTAATGACCTCTCACTATGACCATGCATAATGTTTGTATCATGTGTGATCATAATTGATCTGTATCTTTTGTCTTTTTGAACACGCTCACACACAGTTACTCAATACTTGGATTTTCTCTCTTAAATTATGAAATAATCATAATAACAGCTTGAGAAAATATGACGTGATGAGCCAGGGAGACTGCTAGATCAGTCCTAGGACTGATTGCCTTATTAGTCTTTTTTCCCCGCCCCTTTCAGTCTTTTTTTTTTATCAGTCCGATTTTTTACCCTTCAACGGTTCTAAAGACTGATACACCGGTCTTTTAGTCCTACGGTCTTAGCTATCGTTTTATTTTCTTCACTCATAGCTGGGATTTAAGAATGTAAGCACCAAGAAAATAATGAACGATAGCTAGAACGTATGATAATATGTTCTAGTGACACATCTCCTGCAGGTATCATCTCTCTTTTAAAGAGGTTATGATTTATGACGTAACTTGAGCGACTCAAATGACGTAGTTAGATGTAGTTTGGACAAAAGACTGATAAGGACCACTGACAAGTTTTTTTAGGATCGCACTGGTAGGTCTACAGTCTTCTTAGTTATTTTATACCGATCCAACACTAGCCAGGGAGTACTTTAGTCTCTAGAACGCTACCTATCTGAGCTTTAATTACCCACACTCGTTGCTAGGCCTTACCTAAAGTCAGATTCATTATTATTTATTACTTATGCCAACAAAGTTGAACGGTCATCATGTTCTGAAAAATTGCACTTCTTTGGCAAAACCACTTCACAGGAGTCGACAAAGAAGCCAACATCTGGAAATGATAGTCGTACAAATATCAGCATAAACTATAGTCTTCCTCTGGATACTCACAATGTAAGAGATTGTAAAGTTTTCTACCAATCCACATTGGATATAAACCACAAATACGTTGCAACTTTATAACGCAAACAAAAACGGTATGTGTAGAACACCAGTGAATTTAAAGTGGGGTGTGAGTAAGAACAATGTTGTCCCACAACAAAACAAGGATGGAATCCGTGCATATATCCGTTCTTTCCCCCCGTTGAATCCCATAATAACCGAGCTAACACAAAGAAAGAATATTGAGAGTTCCGAAGAAAGTCAACATAAGCAAGCCATTAAAGATAATCCAAATGAAACCACAAGATTTCAAAGATTTTGCTAGTGTTGCAATGTATAGGAAGTATGACAGCGTACCATTCACGAGCTTCAAGAACTTGTTGTTCAAGCTAGATGCATCAAAGATGTTAAGCTACAAAACAGCATTATCGGAAGATTCGATCGCTAAGAAATTCCTTCAAAGAAAATTAACTCGTCCCCAATCCCAATATAATCTACATTTTAAAGTTGCTGAGCCTGCCTTCACAAAACCATCTGAAGGTATAAGTCAGCAAAGAAAGCAGACATCCATTCAATGTTGTAATTCATGCCTCCTGGAGACAAAGAGTTTATGCCAAACCTTGTCACACATTAACTTTTGAGACAAACATACTGTTGAACTTACAATATTCTTACAAACCATCTCGGAACATTGATCAACTTTTTTAAGTTAGTTGCAACACACGAAAATCTATATTATATTATATTCAAACATTTTGGCGCCCATTGTTTTACAAACATGTACTGCGGCCTATTATATTGCAGTTTAGATTAAGATAATTATTAGTCAAATAAACTTGTCATAAGATGTAAAAATAAAAAATCATTCTTAAATATACTTGATTACAATTTCTGGAATGGTAATAGGAAGTGAAGTAGCATAGAATTGGTTTAACCCTATTTTTAAGAGCTTAGCAACAGGCTAAGTTGCATAAAATACAGTTCAATGTAAAATTTTCAACTTTTAGAAGATAAAAATGTCAAATAGACATTTAGAAAACCCTTATTTTTCAACAATTTTGTTAACAGAAAGGTCTATCTGCAAAAGTGGGTTAGTGGCAACTCGTAATATGCTCTAAGTAGGATGACCCAAATAGTTTTTGTTTCAATACCCAGGGTTTAGTATGTGATATTTCAAAATAGGTTGGAATTGGTTTTATATTCTCAAAACTAGTCGGAGTGCAGATAGGCCTTGTTAATTATCAATTGACTATAAGTATATAGGCTGTTTGATACCATCATTTCAATTTGCGTATTATACTTTGATAGAAAAAATATATTGTTCGTCAAATCCCAATTTAATTATTTACTTCGTAGTACCCCATCAGCCCAATATTTCATAGACATATTTGAGTCCACTATGTGCTTATTATTCAAATTTTTGGGATGAGTTAAGACACTCAAGACTTTTAACTACAGTTTAGAACCTTTATTTGATTTAAAAAACTTATATTGGCTCCGATGTGACCTCTCTCAAGGATAAAGTCTATCAATTTTCTCATTCCTTAATTGTGACGATTAATTTATGTTCCATAAAATACAGTTTGTGGTACAAATACAGGAACATTTTGCTGTTGGAAATTGCTCAGCATTCAAGAATAGGGTAGAGATCGTCATACCGTCAAATGTCGATTTCGGTTATGCTTCAATGGAAATAAACTAAATTTTGTTCTCACTCTCTTTACGAGCTAGTTTTTAGTAGAGTTTGAAAAACAATATAGAGTGTAAACTTAAATATAACGCTTGGAGTAGTTATAAGGTTAATATTCAAATTTGTGTGGTGAGTTAAGATACCTATAAATTTTTGCTGTAGTTCAAAGCATCTATTTGATTTAAGAGACTTATTTATATGTTGTATACAACATCTATCCATTTCTGATTCTTTTATTGTGACGAGGAATTTTGGTTCAGTTAAGTGCAATTGACGGGTATTTCAAAGGGTGAATCAGAACCATTTGTAGATAGAAATTGAGGATAATTTGTCCAAGAATACAAATGTAATCTACACTCAATTTTGAGATTAATACATTTTGGACCCATAGTATCTATGTAACAGTCGTTTGAGTCAGTTGATTTTTGATGTTTTTGTTAAATCTACAAAATCGAGGTTCGCTCTGTTGGCGTAGTTTAGGAGCAATAAATCTGTGTTTTGGAGCTGATGAATTACTGTAAATGAAACTTGGATACACCATTATACATCCGAAACAAAAATACAGTCCAATCAGTGGAGTGCAAAGATGTTCACCAAATATGGAGGCAATCCCCTTCATGAACAATTATTTTGCAGAGAAAAACAGCAAATACTATTTGCTCGGGCTGTGAGATGGGAACCTCACTGAGAGAAGTGTGTGAGTATCAAGGAGACTATGTTGGCTGAATATAAATTCAGAAATAAATGTTTTGTATCTGTGTGTGGTTGGAAACTTTTCAGACCACCCTCATCGCTTGCTTTTTTGTTCAAGGGCCATATATATACAAACAAAAAAACATGAGGACTTTGAAGTGGGGACTAATTCCTTACTGAGAGACTCTTTCAACTTAATAAAATGCTTATGTTCATGTCCAAAGTGCACAATTGAATATATATTATATTATATTATTCAAATATTGAAGACGCCTTACCTTTTAATGTTGTAGAAGTGAGATATTTATTTATAAAAATATGAGACTGAACGTACTCGGTTGTATTTGGTTAACTAGAATATGTATTCTTCTTCTTTTGTTTTTGCCCCTTCTATTCAGAAAAGTAGACTTCTTGGGAATTGTGAGAAAGCTCTAATGTTCTTAACATATATATGAATAAGTATTCGTTTCGTCACGGTGTGTTAGGGTATTGGTCTTCCTTGGTTTCTTTTCCTTCCCTTTTGACACGGTTTGCGCAAAAGCAAGACGTTGAGAAAGCAGACATTTCTTCTGTATTTTATGGTTGGAAGTTGAAACACACTTCAATTTCCCTCGAATGTTTGTAAACCCCTCTCCCTTTAAATTCCCTTCCTTCCTTCATTCTCCCTTCTGTCTCATCATCAACGCTCTGATCCCATCTTAAGATTAAACAAAAATGAAGTACATATGTTGTTGTTAATAAATACATATATTTACTATCCATTCTCCTATGTGAATGGTTGAGAACTAAACCTTTGTACAAAACAAATAAATAAACAAACACATATATTACGGTGTATGAATGTTTTTGAATATTTAGTCCATTTTTGTTTGTAATTATTGATTTGTGTAGACTGTAAGTACATACATATTTAGTTATATGTACCAGGTGCGGCCAAAAAAATATTTAAACTTCGTTGGTGCTACATAAATCAAGGCTTTTTAAAATACGGTAAAATTGTTCCGTCAAATACTAAAAAAAAGAAGTAATAAACAAAACAAAAAAAAGAAGAAGAAGCCCCTCATAAGTGTCTTAGAAGCCGGGAAAATGCCATCTGAACGTGACCAACGAATTTCGGTCCGCGCATTTTTGGACGTTGGTAAGAAATCAAAGGAGAAGCAGTTGTTACCATGAATCCAGACCAACTACCAGGACATGAACGTGGTGTGCCTGCACACACGTCCAAAAAGGCTCAGAAGGGGTTGAAGGACAACTTGCCTTTCTGTCCAAAGAAAATGTGTGTCCCCTACTCACGAGATGCGAACCCATTGGACTTCACTTTTTGTGTGAATGTTTAGTCCAAGGCCGGCAACGTGCGTCACCCTAATATCAACAACCTCAAGGACAGCGTCATCCAGAACTGGGATGCCATGTCTGAGGATTACATCTACAATGGGCGCAAGACCTTCCAACCGCCTGGAAAACATCATGGCTGCCAAGGGGGCTTCATCGATGATTAGGATAGCCAAGACATCATATTAGTTATTTTTTATTTTATTGGCATACCCTATTACAACTGGTTGCTGAAATACATCTTGATAAAGTTCCAGATTGAAAGTGTAATAATTTTTCCGCCGCACCCATAGATAACCCGCTACAATGTAAAAGTGTTGGGTTTGTCTATGAAAGTCCTAGACCGGTTTGAGGTAGTTATAATTTTTAGTGGAAGGAACTCATTCGGTTCTGCACGGCCAACATCGCTAACATAAAAAAATACACTGTATTATGTTGTCAGCTGACGATTTATCTGTTTTTCCTCCTAATAAGTGTTCCAAACGTGGATTGGTTGAATGAGTCCTTGTTTAGCTGATTTTGTACCTTTTTTTCTGTTTCCTTTCGTATGAAAGGTTTTGTGATGGAATGAAAGTATCGATAAATTTGGTCATTCACAGCATAAGCTGTCGATGTTTCTGCTTCTTTTCTCATAATCAGTGTTCTGAACATTGATTGTTCTAATTAAAAATAGCTTATTTTAAGCTAATTTATTTTGAGCATTTTCTCTTTTTATTTTCGTATGAAATTTTGCACGATACAATAAAAGTTTCGACGTGACCCGTCCGAACGTAAAAATCGGCCTCTATGACACCTTACACAAATATATAGAGTGTATTTTGCAAGGTTGTGGCCTTAGCGGTCTTGCAGTTCTAGCGGTTCAAGTAGATCCGGTTCTTGAACCACTAGAACCGGAACCACCAAAGTCGAACTGAGACTGCTATATATTGCTTATCAGTCTCGGTTTTTGTCCTTTTGCTCCTATATAGAATATATAAAGAAAATAAAATATATATTATAAAGAATAAATTAGCTTTAATCAATAAGTCAATTTTCTGACTTTGTTTTTTTTTGTACAGTTGCAGCGTTTTCCAATGATTTTTTTACGTCGCCCGAGGGATACAGTTGTATCTGAGTTCCAAATAGCTAATGGCTAAGAAGGAAAGGATGGAGCAGATTATGAATCCAGGTCCGCTACTAAGCTGGTCGGGGCCCTATAACATTATAACTTTAATAACTCTAAAGCCAGGGTTTCCCAAACTTCACTATGCCAAACTTCCCCCTTTCACTAATTCATTTTAAACTGAGGCACCTTTATGCGAGTTTTCGGGATCCCTGCTGGAACTTGGGGCACTATGTATAAGGCTACGGTCCTGTTTTTATCTAATATCATTTCCTGGGGTCGAATTTTCCAACATCGCCCCATGTTTTAAGTCCCTGTTACCAAACTGAGCATGTATAAAAAAAGAATCGAAAAGAATACCGGAACCGAGACCAATAAAGCTGAACCGAGACCGAAACCGTTGAAATGAAAGAACCTAGATCGGGGCCGATAGAACTGCTGAACCTGAATCGGGCACAACCTTAGTATTTTGTTGTCAGACGGACATTCTTCTGCTCCTTTTTTTCTATCCAGTGTTTTAAATGTTTCATAGTTGGAAAGAATTGGCTAACTGTTATCAACAGATTTTGGGTCTTTTTTTTTTCATATGAAAAGTTGTATGAAGACTAGCGTTATGTCGGTCCTTCTTTGTTCCGTCCAGTCCAGTATTAGGGCCGGTCGTTAACTGTCAATCCCTGGAGTTTTTCATATTATGTTGTTAATTAGTTATATATTTTATTCTATAACATAATGGAATAATTTAAAAAAAGGAAAACATCCTCATTGACGTCACGAGGGATTGATTTTACCTTCTGTAAGGAACGACAAATGAGACTGGATTGGACTGGACTGCGGTCTTTAGTCCTAAATAAGGACCGACAGTACACTAGTCAAGAAATCAGTTCCAAAGAAAAATTTGGTCTGACTCGGTCTTCAAAAAATGAGTCTGGGTTGGTCTCATTTAAAATTCAATCGAGGCCAATTCTATAGATGAATTGTTGATGACGACATGTGTGTTTTAATACTGTGAACATGGACCTACAATGACGTAATATAAAGTGAAATGTGTTGCATTAATCATATTTGTACAACTCATAAATCAAGATAAATGAGAAAATTGGTCCAAAGATTAAGACTAAAAAAATTAAAAAAATTGGTCTACATCTAAATTAAGACCCAGAAAATTGGTCCACGATTTGAAAACGGTTACATTTCTGTTTATTGTCTGAGATCGTAGTCTGAACTAAAATATGGGTTCAAACCCGTGTAGAGAAAATCCCTTAATACCAAACGAGACACAAAATTTGGTCTTGAATCGAGTTTCAACACTAGAAAGTATCTTAGTGCATCAGATAGAATCTTCAAAACTAAGAGGAACAAGAGTTATATTCTGGGTTTTTTTCTAGCATTTCGTTTTCAAATGTTTGGTTTAAAGAATGTTACTATCTTTTATTTAATATAAATTTTGAATAAGATTGATTTTTTGGGGACTGATCTAGACCGAATGTTCCTTAAAGACCTGCCCAGACCCACCTTCTTTAAAGAACCGAATTACTTTGGTCCATTAAAATTATCCGACCTTTCTAGTATTTATAGAGCAAGGACTGTAAATCATAAGCAATTTTTTGCGTACGGGTATTTGTTGTGGTTGGCCACCTGAAGAGTATTTTTTATTTCATTAAGCTATTATCATTATTCCTTTGTTCTTGAGAAGAAAAGATTTAAGTACAAAGTGTTAACATAAGTAATATTCTGTCAGTCCTTATATCCTTTCCTAAATAGATTCAATTATATTCAAAAACCTGTTTGAACGTTCGTGTGTACTCATAAAAGACGGAGCGTAACCCTGAGGATTTGTTGTGGGGTTATAATTGTAAGTCCTTGTTGGACTCAGAGTAGAATTGGGGATCGACATCGGAGACATTATTAAAGGTAGACTGACAGGATTTGTACAAATATAACTTTTCTCAAAAGTTAAAAAAGATCAATGTTCGAAACCAAAAATGGTTTTTTTTTCCACATCATGAAAATATATTAATAACTGTTATAGCGATTCCAAAGTTAGAAAATATGCATTGGGAAAAGTTTCAACTGGAAACATGACGTATGACCCACAGAGACTATTTAAAGTTCCTGATTTAATCAACTTTCAGTCTGATCATTTTTTAAATATGACTGATTGGTCAAAAACAAGTATTTATGTTCCCCATTTTGCAATATTGTCACGTTGAAGATATTAAAAAAGCTCAAAAGGAACCTGTACAATTTAATAATTTTCCTTGTCATTCCCAGTCCGTAGAAATAGTTACGATACTGGTTTCTGAAGTGTCTACTAAAGTTTACAGATATGCTTAAGTGCATGGATACATTTTGTCGACTCTGGAATCAAGAAAAAAACTTAGAAAATTTAAAACGAAGAATCAATATGCAGGGTTGATGATTGGATTTTTCTGATCGGCGATCAATTGGAATATGGGGATAATATATCAATGATCACAGTATCACAATCGGTTCTGATCTTTATATCGCGACAAAAATAACAACAAAATCGCAATCTAATCAAACAGATCCTGAGGAGGACAACTTTGAGAAGCAACTCTGTTAATGTCAAATAAAGAGCTGGAAGAGAAATGATTTACCTAGATATTTTATTTTTCGCCGGCAGACAATATTTTATTTTTTGAACATATTTTTTTATTTTTTTATTAAAGTAAATAAATACATTTGAAAAAGCTGTATATCGTTTATTTAAGTTAAAAAGGAATATAGGTATACAGGTTCAGTTATAGGTTTAAATAAATTGTATATTTGAGTTTGACCGCAATTTTTGATCGTATTGCAATTTTTTTTCTGATCGCTCACAAGCCTGTCAATATGTAGTAGGTATAAATGTTGTTCGCTGAATTTATTGTGAAAAGTAGTTGTAGGTATTCTGAAAAATTGTTTGTCTATGAGTAATTATTAAAAAAATTAAACTATTATTTCAGTTAAAAATCTAAATCTAAAAATCATGTGGCTAAAATTTTTGTTTTTAACAAATTTACAAAAATACACACAAAGACTAATAACATGAATCCGTACAAACACTAAAATTACAGTCGGTCCCAAGCTTACTGTAGAAAACTTATATATACATCAAACTACTATGAGATTGAACACCTCTATTCTTTTAAATCTTTGTTTATGGCATATTCAATATAGCATGAGTAAACGCAATTTTGAATACAAAGAGTTTTTAAATTTCAAAAATATGACGACCAAAAATTATTGACAAAAATATCTTTCTTTCCCACAAATTCGACAAGCATCTAATCTGCAGTCGCAAGTGTGCTTGATATGTTTATATGGCTTGTCAACACAAAATCAAGCTAGAATGATTTTTCTTAAACGTAATTTTGGATCACGATTTTGTATTCTTCCACGAATTATCGTCAATTCCTATTGACAAATTATTCTTATAATATTTCCAAAATTGATAGTCACAATAAAAAAAATGACAAATGAATATGATTTATTTTTGAAGGGGACAAATAAGTCCCTTAAATCAAAATTGCGTAATCCTGGGACTCAGATATGGTTGGACATTTTCCTTCTTCGTCGGTTAGATATTATCCTTAACTAAAGGTTAATAGTTGGATTCTGAAAAAGTAAGTAATGATAGGAGAAACGTCTCCTAGTTTTTATCCTTATTATGAACTAGTGGTTGTTGTACCCGGTATTGCCCGGAGTTATTAGGTGCCGACGAACAACCCCAGCAAACCCTCGGTGTTACTCTCAGTACTCATAAGCACACCCACACAAACGTAGTTATTCAATACTAAAAACTTTCTTTTCTAGTAATGAAAATCCGGTGTATTCTTTAGCTAGCCTGTTTTTTTTGTTTTTTTTGGAATTGGTAGTCTGAAAAATGAATTTTCTTATATTTAGCAGTTGTCATTATTGTTTAATTCCTGTTTAGTGAACATCCTTCCTAAATAGATTCAATTATATTCCAGACCTGATTGAAAATTCGTGTGTGCTCATAAAATACGGTGCGTAACCAAGAGGATTTGTTGCAGAGTTATAATTGCAAGTCCTTGTTGGACTCAGAGTAGAATTAGGGATTAAAATCGGTGTAATTCTAGAGCATGTCCTTGTTTCAATCCTTTTTTCCTTCCTCTCTTGTCATAGCTGATCTAATGAAACGTCATGAACAGTATTATTTTTCTCCTCCAAAACATTCTTCAAATTGTCAGGGTTGGTTTTCGGTTTCTTTTTTTAACATGCCCATTCTAAACTGGATTTTCATCATAATTATTTTCTTTTTTAATATGAGTTGGGCTAAAAGCCTGTGAGATTTCTTTTTCCCCCGCGTTTATACTGAAATATGTATGCTATACATCAGGGTGCACTATATACTGTGCATCATGTCTACGCACTTGATGCTAAATTAAAAGAGCATGCGATATTTCATTAACATGACTAATTTGTTATTTCTTAGATCAAAATTACTTTTTCTTTCAAACATACATAATATAAACTTTGCTTCATCAATATAGATGTCCTTTAAATTTAGTTTTTAGTAGGGGCTGAGTTGTGTACGTTTCTCGGTTGAATGTGTATTTTTTTATTTCAGAAAATGGTTATAACTTTCACGTCCTAATTTTAGGTCTCTCGTTGCTGACATATTTGTAGCAGTCGTTAGTCAATTTTTTTTTTAAATGTTATATGTTTCAAAGGAATACAAATGGCATGGTGAGCTTTAATTCAGGGGGAGTATTTTAAGCTCAACTACTTGTTTATGTTATGATATTCCTATAGTTTTCCCTCTTAATTTGTATTATTTCAAGATGTTTATTATATATTTTAAAAGCATAAAAAGGAATGAGAAAATGATTTTATTTGAAAGGGAGTGCTGAATCAGTTCTTATTTAGGACTGAAGACTACAATCCCGTCCTGTTCAATTATAAAACTTATAAAGCTCAATCCTTGATGACGTCAATAAAATTTATTTCTTTTTTTTGACAGTAGGGGCAGTCGGAAGGACCATGATAAATCCATGGAAAGACATACGGACTTAAGAATGCCCTGGATTGAATAAATATGGGATAACAGAACTCTAAGTATATGTATATTAAATCAAATAAAGGTTCTAAACTATAGCTTGGGTATTTTAATACATCCCACAAATTTGAAGTCAAAGTGCATAGAATTGACTCAAAAATGTGTCTATAAAATTGTGGGCTATATACAATGCTTGAGTTGTAGGGGAATGGGAGGATGTCATCCCCCCTCACTACAATAAAAATCACCTTCAATGAAAATAGTCTTCACCCGCCACCTCTACACAGTCATGTGTGTTAAAATTGGAATTTAATCAACTATATTTTTAAAATTTTCTAACAGGAGAAACCCCTGAACCCCCATAAATAGATTACATCCTTGACCATTCCCCCTGGTTTGATTTTAGAACTCGACCACTGACATGAAATAAAAAAGTAAATATTGGGAATATGTTCACTTGTTCTGAATTTTTTTTAGTCGACGTACGGGATATAATGTAATTCATTGTTTGACACATAATATCATACAGTACAAAGTATATATTGAGCGATTAATGACTCAATAATGAAATGCATATTTATCACAAATACCATAATGGTTCTAATTTAATCAGTCAGATTCTTTCTTTTTTGACATTTCCTCTTTCATTTTCATAGCATTTTGTAAATCCTCCATTCGTCGTCGACTCCGTTTATCCATTATTTTTTGTGTTCCTCTTCCAACGGCAAACTCCCTTCGTCCTCTTCCCTTACTCTTATCTACTTACGATAAAAAGAACATACAAAGTATCACCCTTTAAGAAATAGACTTACCCCCACGACCAAAAATTTGTTCATTCATCGTTTCGACCATATTGATTTGCGAAGGAATTTGAAAGCATCTGATCAATCTTGCAGGCACGAAAAACTTGTCAAATTGTATGTGCCTACCCGAAGCATCTATAAACAGGGACTCGGCCATTGTGGTATTCATAAATCCATCAACCTGTAAACATATCTAGCTTAACAACTATTAACTCTAAAGTAATAAATACTTCTATGATCCTTCCTTTGACACTCGAATCATTTCTTAGCTCAATCGTAGTTACAGAGCCGAGACATCCGCGAAGTATGCATGCCAAGGTATTGTGGAAATAAAAGGCCTCTCGTCCAGAAGACATTAATATCTAGAGCTGAAATAAATAAAAATATATATTCTAATAGTTATACAGAAAGTCATTTAAAGTATTTCCACTCTACGTATATATTTGATCATATCACAATGCTTATAGGTATTCTCTCTTTGAAATATTTTTTTGTTTTTTTGGGACAGCACAGTACTTAGTTTCGGAATATATTTTTTTAATTAAATTTCTTTTTGTTTTCATTAAGAGGTAAGATACGTTAACATACATTTTATTAATGTACGTAGAGGTTTTTTTTTTTTTTTAATCTCATCTAAAAGTTTTTTTAGCATATATTTTTTAAGTGTCTGGTGCTGTCCTTATTTACTAGATAAATACATCATCTCTTTAACGGAAAACAAACATGGTTTTTTTTTACATTTCTTTCCAAAGAGCACACATAAATTTTCAAAATAGTTTACCAATTATTATTATAATAAACAATATGTTCTGTACTCTCTGTACGACAAGACATTAGCAAAATAATATTTTTACAGAATTAACACAAAATAATAATAAAGGTAGTAATATTAATGTTGGTGACGATGATGATCACGCTTCCAGCTTCTTTCCTCCTCTTCCTCTTCTTCTTCTTCCTCCTCATCCTCAGGTCCGTCATACAATAAATCATCTACGTTTAACTCCTTCTCCTTTGAAACACAATACAGGTTAATAATTATTATAAAATGTGCAATTAATTTGAAGTTACTTACATCTTTGTCAGAGGATTGTGATTTGTCGTTTTCTTCTAATCCGGGAGGTATATAAGCATGATCAAGCGGAGTATAGTCATCCTCATCCAAAACAGTTTCATGGACATTCTTATCGTCACATTCACTAGTGAACTCTTCGGAATTTGAATTGTTATACCTATTCACATTTTATTTTACAATGAATCAATGAGACGAAAAATTAAAAAAAAAAAAATAATAAATTTACCATGATAATTGAAGAACACGATCTCCACATGATTTCCCCCCATTATTCATGGCGTTTTCAGCATCTCGACGCAGCTTAAATTGAAAAACAAAGGAAGGAGTAGAGTCATCCTCAATGGTGTCAACTATTTCACCAAACTTTTGAAAGTGAGTTATCACTTCTTCTTTGTCATCTACTTCGAAGCCTGATACTAATATTTTTGATGGTCTACGATCAACAGACGTAAGACCATAACCCCGACCTCTTCCACGAGTTATACCTCCTCGTCCACCTCTGTAAGAAGAGAGCCCATAAGGACTAACTCGATATCCCCTTCCTCCACGGAAATATCCAGCTCGCCCTCTTGGTAGTCTTGAGGTGGGTAAAACGCCACATCTCGCTGCTTCAATTTTGAGTGTGTTAACCCTTTTTTGCAATTCTGTCGTATCATTTCCATTTTGCTGTTTATTGAAAAGCTCCAACTCTGCATCCAATAGTTCCTTTTGTAATTCACCAGGAGTTTTTTTAACCTGAGACGCTTGCATTGCTTTCTTCACGTCTTCCCTAGCATTTTCAATTTGAAATGTTAGTACTTTGGAAAGTTTCATTATCTCTGTTTTTTCATCTTGATTTTCACTTTTCTCAAATTTGACAATAAGAGCTTTTTGCTGAGCGATGAGTTTTTCCAAGAGGGATTGTTTTGATCTTTGAAGATCTGATAGATTCTTGACAGCCTCTTTTTTTTTATCTTCCTGTTTCTTCTTAAGCTCTGCATTAGCTTTCAGGAGTTCTTGATTCTTTTGAATAGCAGCAATTTCCTAAATAAATAAAAATATAAGTCTGTAAATAATTATATATTTACGTAAAATCAATAATTAATAGAGGACAAAATTTAAGAAGCTTAAATAGATATTACTATAGCTAAAAAAGACAAAAGTATTAAAATGGTCCACATTATTCAAAGTTATTCGGGGAAAAACATTAGGTATTAATATTAATATTCATACTCAACACAATCAGTAATAAATATCTTAAAAACTTACAGCCGCTTTTTCTTCAGCTTTCTGAGAGATTGAAGAGCCGTTTTCATCTTTAGGCTTTCCGTTATCGAGAGAGCCATCACCCTAAAATGTAGATGTGAAGTTGCAATAATTCATTCAAAAGAATACTATAAATAGATTCATTTAAAATACTAATGCAATAATAACTCACCGAATGTTCCGACGTTTTATTTTTATCAACTCCGAGTCGATCTTTAACGGAGAGAAGACTAGAATTGAAGTTAGGACGATCATAATGATAAAACATTTTGATAAAGCGATTCCCCATGACGGCTTCTGAGGAACTGAATGCAGATTCAGCCTCTGTGGGTTTAGAAAAGGTAACTAGGGCAGAACCAGGATCTCCCTCAAACTGTACTTGAACATTAACCAAGACTCCGAATCGAGCAAAATGATTGTTCAACTGAGCGATATTGTTATATAATGGTGGAATATTTCTAACAGCCAGTTTGCTGGTCATATTACGGCCATTAGAACTACCACGAGGTCCCCCACGGCCCCCTCTGTTACCCAAACGATTAAAATCAAAACGCTTATGTGGTGGATATCCATCACTATTGGACCCTTCAAAGCTGCGTTTACGAGAGGGATCTGAGGAATGAGTAGTATGAGGTACTGCATAACCGGGAGGAGGGACATGTAACGGAGGTAGGACTAAAGCCCCAGAGGTTGGAGGCACAACGGTAGATACTGGAACATACGGATCTGAAATTAATAAAAGATAGACCTTCTTAAATAACGTGTATCACAATGAAGAATGAGATCCATGTTTATACATATTTGTGGATTCATGGGTGGATTAAATATTTTGACATGTGTTTATCCATTTGGGTTGGACTTGTATGTAAATTACCTGGAGTGGTGTAAGGTGCAGTGGGTGCACTCACAGGCAGATAGGGCGGTGGTGGTACAGAAGTTGGATTGGGAGTACTGGAGTCTTCTAGTACTACAGCATCTGTACCATGGTCAAATTTGCACATATCTCCCCGCATACAAAACCCTTTTTCATCATAGTCTCGACATCGAGGTGGTCTTTTTTTCGTAGAAGGCGTATAACCATTTTCTTCCTCTTCTTTGGGAGGTGAGACGGAGTCTCTACTTCGACGAGGCGATCGAGATCGTCTGCCATTGTAGGGAGACCGTCTTCTTTTACTGCTCGAGTAGGAGGGAGATCTGGAGCGGAAGCGGCGTCGACGAGAATTCGTGCTGCGAAAGGGACTGCATCTGCGTCGCCGGTGTCTTTCATCTTCTGCTCTCTTGACTACTGGGCGAGGAGGCTGATGCGGAGGCTGGGGAGGCTCTTCCTCTTCCACTTTGACTGCGTCCGTGGGTTTGGGAAGTTCTTCTTCCTCAAGAGGAGTTTGTGCTTGACTCAGGGCGGCGGAAAGGTAGGACTTGGAGTCCAGGGCCTCAAAGAGCTGACGCGTAAAGTTCTTCGTCTCCCCTTGGAGGAACACGTCCATCTGCTCTTGCATGCTCTCACGCAGCTCGCTCACGGCCTTATCCTTCTTGATGAGTGCAATGACATACTTGGCCAAGGCACTCGGATCCGCATCACACCTACAAAGAGAAAGAGAATCCCCTCAGTAATAGTACTCAATACATCAACAATCCAAACTTACAGCGGCTCGATGACAGAGGTAAGCCAGGCCTTCAAAGATTCCGGGTTCTCGATCAACATGGTGGAATGGGGACTGCAAGGATCCCTTCTAGACTATTTTCCTCAAAGTAATTCAAAGAGGAACGAATCACCTACAAACAAACTACTATAAAGCTAGACTCTTCCTTTTTCCTTCTTCTTCTCCTTCTTCTTTTCTTCACCTATTCGATCCTAGCTATTTTTTATATCTAGACTTCTCCTTTTCTTCTTTTCCTTCACATGCTTACCATATCACACTTCTTCCATTCACATCATATCCTCGGCCGCCTCCTCCGTTCTGCCCATCTTACATACATAGAGTAATCAAGAATCATATGAGTTGGAGTATAATCATATAACGTAAATCTACTGAACAAAATATTATGAATATAATTACGTACGTTAGGCATATATATTCAAATGAGTATATGTTGCTAAACGCTCACGTTGTCATCATTTCAATATGCTCAAAAATATTTTTTATAGCGTACGATATGCTATTGAATCCTTAGACTGAATTCATTGTTTTCTCATGTGCATGTAATGGAGTATCTTAAAATATATCTCTCTTGGGGGTATTATATTTATATTAATTTAAAGTACCCATGGGCAGGAGTCATCCCTGTCCATACTTAATAGTTGAAATAGGATTAAATTAGGACTACAACGCAGTGGATCCCGTATAGATAATGTGTACTATTCAAAGAGTAATATCAAATTCATTCATCAAAGTACTTTTGATTGTTCAGTTCACTGAGAAATATTAAAAGAAATTGTATTACAAGATTTTCTTTAAATAAATAAATTTGTTGCATAAATCAAATACATTTGATTTAATATATATGTTGTCTACAAGTTGTAACTTTAATTGAAGGATTTACAGTACTTAGGATGAGAGTCATGCAATAGTTGAATATTCCATGGAGGATCAATATGTTAGTGGTATAATTTTTTACTATTTTAATACAAATTACTAGTATATAATATAAGTATTACCTGGCACATTATAAAGTTCATATGCCCAAAGTTATATTACACATAAATTAATGATGAATAACCATGTAACTTTAATAGGTCCTAATGAAATGATAGAATCAATTAATAGTTGGTAATTAGAATGACCTATTTGGTATTGAATGAATGCATTTTAAGACGAAGAAATTAAAACTTATACAAGTTGCGACTTGTACGACAAAATATGCAGGAGTTACAATGCGATGAAAATGCTATTTTTCATTAATCAATATTATGGGATCACATTCAAAATCTCGGGGATTTCCAACCATTGTCTTTTTTAGCATTCAGACAGTATCCTACATTTTGACTCTAAATAATATAAACTATTTTCCATCAACACTAGAATAACTCTTTCTTGTCAAGAATTTATAATAGGTATTGTGAAAAAGTAATTTTAAGCCATGTATGCCCCGTTCTGTTTGATAACTTGTTGCCAACAAGAATCCAACTTCATAATGCCCTTCTCATAGAAGTCCTTGTCCCTATAGGTAAAAAAACACGGAAACTCAATTTGGACACCCAAGTGCGTTGGCCATAGATAGGAACATGAGGGAGTCACTTGGTGCAAGGTCCGGACTGTAGGGTGGATGCATAAGAACTTCCCATCCAAACCCCCGGAGCTTCTGGAGCGTCATCAGATATGTGTGCGGCCTGGTGTTGTCTTGATAAAACACGATTCTTCTTCTATTCAACAATGCTATCCGCTTCTGATCGATCGCCAGCTTCAAACGGGTGGGTTGTTCACAGTAGAGGTCAGAATTATGGTGAAAATTTATTTTTTAATTGAAAAAAAAAATCCCAACCACTGCTTTGCAACACAAACTGAAAGAGTATCGGTCCCGTAAACATCTTTAAAATTTATTGGTTGCTTTCGACGTGCTTTCAATTTTCACTTAGTAAAAATGACAAATATGGCGAATTTTTTTCTTTGAGACCTCTATACTGGAAGCTCAAAGCTAATTTTTTTTACTTCAAAAAATGTACTTATTTCCAAGAAATTTTGATGAAACTTCATTAAATGCCTTTTACAAGAAAACTTTACATTGGCATTGAATAATAATTGATGCAAATGATACCCACTGATATATGAATTAAATCAAAATAGTATGTACTAAAATTGATAGATTTGTACATTTTTTTAGATCGCTTAGGGACAAAATAAGTAGGATAATAAGATATAAATATCTTACCTTTCCATTGTAAAAGTTAATTTATTGTCTAAAGCGTCAGATATATAATTAAACGAGGCAATAGGGAGATAAATAATTTATAAACAGTTAGGTTTTAGTCCTTTTTATTTGTTGGTCCTATTATGATATCAAATAGTATATTATTTTCCTATATATTAATGAAAAAGGGATTTCATTCATATAAAATAAGATTTTGTTTACCTCCCAAAATCAGGCTTGGACATTGAAGTAATGAACGACGCATGGGAAAAAATATGAACGGCGTTCATTTTGACTTTAATTTTCTTATTGTTCATAAGTGGTTGCTTTTTGACTATTTTTCCGAAGATTACTATGGATATAATTATAATTATTATCTTTGATGGTGCTAAAGTATAGTTCATTTAGTCTATTTTTTTTTCAATCCATTGCTTCGTTTAATTGCACCATTCACTGGAAAATAAGTCATCTCAAGATAAACTTCTAAATCACAAATAGGGTATAATGGATCAAATAAAATCTATAATGGACGTTAATGCACGTTTATTTATTTAGTATTTTATAAAGTTTTTATCCAATTTGTTTATGCTAATTTGAACCCGACATTAGTACCTTTAATCTTTATTACTGCACAATATGAAAGCACTTTGTCTTAATTTTTAACATCTATTTTTATTCAATATCTATCATTAATTGTCTGGAGAGCGTGGGAAGATATTCATATACTCGAATTTCATATTATACAATTCAATTGGAGATATTAGAAAATATCAACTTTTACACAATACTGTACTCTGTAATTTCTGAAAAATTCATTCAATTCTCTTGATGTTTAAGAAAGTTGTGCTGTTTTATTGAAATATAATATCATAGATTTTGGTGTAGAAAATTCGAGTATATGAATAAAATAAATGAGAATTATTGAAAAAAAAAAAAAAAAGAGTTAAAAATTAAGACATAGTACTTTCATATTGTTCAGTAACAAAGGTTAAATATGTTAATTTCTAGTTGAAATTGATGTACGTTTCATGAACAGATT
The DNA here is from genome assembly GCF_016086655.4 of Lepeophtheirus salmonis. Taxonomy (NCBI): domain Eukaryota; kingdom Metazoa; phylum Arthropoda; class Copepoda; order Siphonostomatoida; family Caligidae; genus Lepeophtheirus; species Lepeophtheirus salmonis. Next base: position 26,518,741 of record NC_052133.2, read on the forward strand.
AAATGGAAACTTTACAAGATAATAGATAAATTATTGTTTTAAGTCAATTATAACTTTTATTTGATCTATTACACCTCATTTGTAATTTTGAAGGGTATCTTGAGATAACTCATTTTCCAGCAAATGGTGCAATTAAACGAAGACATGGATTAAATAACTTTTTAGACTGGGTGAAATATTAAGAATTTATCTACATTAAATATAAATGACATGAATTTGATTTCTCCCATTTAAGTAATGAAAATCCATCATTTAAATGGGAATGCCCAAAATACTTCTATACTTCCGTACACGGAGCACGCCTCCTACAAGTTGTTTCACGCTGTAAATCAGCATTTTGTAACATACCTACTTTATTTGCTCTATTTTTGATGAAACTATTATATATAATTAACACTTACATTTAGATTTTTATCGTGAACTCCAATCCAAGGTAATGAATTTACTAAAGCTGCCAAGCACTATGAAATCAAACCGTCATAAATTTGGCAAGCTGCCCACCAATAATTATTTAATACACTTAGAGAGAACCATATGTTTTTAAGGCCCAGTAGCATACAAAGCTTGATGAATGGGCCTAGCAAGCAGTGGAGGGTTTAATATTGCAATATTAAATTTAAATCATTTGTCTTGAACTATTATTTGTTGTTACAAGTCTTTGAGTATATAATTCTAGTCAATTTTATAGCTTTACCTTCGAGTTGGTTAGATTTAGTTACTCATTTGTGGGCCTCGGGCAAAGCCAGTTGAAAATTTAAAAAAAAACCCGAATGGATTACATTTGACGCTTCTCCCTATCTTGTTTTTTGTATTTAAATTTCATTTGTATGGTATTGTGATCAACCATGCAATTGAACAGTGTCAATCCGAATCAATTTGGCGCCATATACAAAATATTACCCACTATTATGATTATTCAATATTATACTCTTCCACAAAGCTGAATATATTAATTGCCTTGGACATTTATTATGCAGGTGGTCTCGTCTAAAACTGAAAACTCCTTTAAATTTTACGCCATGCACATATTCGTGATTTTATTCAGTTGAAACCGTTTTATACTTCGAGGCAAGGATCTTGACTAGCTATAATCAAAACTCCAGTAAAATCTAAATAGTAACAGTGAAACAACAGCCGATAATATGGAGAGACGTCGAGTGGAAATTTTGGAACTTTCCGACCGGGGAAAAACTACCACTGAAATTGCCAAGGTTCTGAACTGCAGCCACACCACCGTTTGCAGCGTGATAGCCAAAGGGACTCCTGAGGCGACCACAAGATCCAAGTCAAGGCCTCGAAGGTCGGACGAAATGGTTTGCTGCCGTGGAAAAGTCTGTCGAGGACTAGAGAGGCAATGTCACCGTCAGCGGCCTCTCCAGGGAGTTCAACGTCAGCAGAAGGACCATGGACAGGCTAGTTAAGAAGGATCTTGGTATTAACGTCTAAAAGAGAACCCTTCGTCAAGCCTTCAAGGCATCAAATTTAAAGGAGTGTTCAGTTTTAGACGCGCACACCAGTATTCTGAGAAAATATGTATACTTCTTATAATATATTAAATAATTAAAAAATATAACATCCTCAGCCAATGCAAAATATAAAATTGAACCATGTACAAAAAGAAAACTGTAGACAAGTGTTACAAAATAAAAATATTACAACTGCACGGATATATGTATAGCAGGGGCATCTGCAGGCCCAAATTAATTTAAATATTTGTTTTCTAAAAAAAGGTTATTGAAGTAAAAAAAAATTATAAGGGATTTTTTCTATAAAAAAGGTTAATGGAAGATTTTTTTTTCTTGATATGCAATAATTATTTTCATACTATAAAATGCAATTATTAACTGGTTGGAGCGGTGCATTCAGGTCGGGTTGTAGCCGAAAATATAGACAAATGATTTGGGACTAGTTTTATCCTCTCACACGGTAAGCACCTCCCCCCCCCCTTCCCCATCTACACCAAAGTCTTGCATATTTAATCTCTTTAACAATAAATAAAAATAAAAAAAAGCAGAACCCACCTATCTTGAGAGTTTAACACTATAGACAAACTAAGACCACTGTGGGTATATCAGAGATGAACTCAGAGAGGAATTTACAGCCTTTAAAAAAAAATCAGCAAAACAATTAAAAACCAATCAGAGCTTCAACAAAAAAATTCAGTCAGAAAGTAAAAAAATGAAACCCGACTGGGCCTGACAATTAAAGACCGACCAGACCTTAGTTTTATGGTTGAAACTTGGCCCAACTATAATAAAAATGGATCTAATAAAATAAAATTGAGCCCAGCCGAAAGTTAGGTTAAGAAAGGTGTCACCTTTTTTTTTCTTTCTTCGCACCTATTATGGCATCCCTGAATGAACAACAAACTTAGCATTTGCCTATATTGTCTATGCCACGAGTCAACCTTTCCAGTAAATAAGGTAACTAAGAAAAAATATGTCGGTTCAGCTATTTTTTAAAGGAGGGAGGTTGTTGAAAATAAATTGGAGGTTCCATTGAATAAAAGTACTGCCTCTATTTTGAGGCTATTAAAAATACCAAAACATTTTGAAGAAATTGGACACCATTTTATAAAAATGGAGAGTATCATGTTTTGCTTTTAGTAAGCTACGCCCTTGAGGCTCATTTTTATGTATTACGAAACAAAAAGGGCTTTATATATTAATGAGTATTTTTTTAGGTTGGACTTTTTATACTAGATAAATATTAAATAAATAAATACAAATTCAAAAATGAACGATTGAGCGGAAAAATGAACGGCGAACGGAAAGTTTAAAAAAAAATGAACGATTGAATGGAAAAAGGGTGAACGGATACAAGTCTGCCCTAAATGGCCGACATCATAAATGTTGTGTTACGTAAACACTATTAGGTACTAGGAATTTCATTTTCTGGGAAAATATTTTTAAATATCGGGATGCTGTTACTCTAAGTAAATGAGAAATATTGATAAATTTTTTTATATTTGTATTTTAAAAATAAATAAGACAATTTAAGCTTGTCCCACCCAAGGTTAATAATAATACAACGAGATTAAACGAGAACACTTTTCCTACTGATGTTAGACTTCCACCAAACTTTTTAATAGTGACGTAAAAGAGTATATAACTCTTACCAAGAGTTACTTTATATTGCCTTCATTGACTGTTACTGTTAAAGTACCGCTGTTATACTCTATAATATCAAAATCTGTCGTTCTGGCCCAGCTGTCGGTACACTACATCAAATAGAAGTTTATGAGAAACCTGATTACAGGATGGCATGATCTTGTATTTCTATTAACCTTGGTCTTACCCATATACTGGGCTAATCTTATCTAGTGGTACACCATATATTATTTTGATTTTTTTCAAGAGACAAAATTAAGCGGAGGGTTTTTTGTAAGGACATTTATTTTACAAAATCATCTGAAAATATTGCTTGGCACAATTTTTATTCAATATGTGAGCCCTCAACTCTAATAATTGCCTCAATACGAGACATAAATCCTTTTGACTATGTTCTCAGACTCGAGCTTGGATCATTCCTTCTCGATGGAAGCCTTTAAAGACGGGATACTCCTGTGAGGAGTAGTACAGATCCACTCTCCCAGAGGTGCCGAGATAGAGTAGTCCAAGGGTTTGCGTCTGGAGAGGAGGGTAGCCACATTTTGTGGTCTTAAAAGGCCGGAAAGTTGTCTCTCAGTACAACTTGGATCTTTGTGGCATGATGCATGTAGCTCCGTCTTGAGTTAACACAAAGTTTTCTTCGAACTTTTCTGTGCCCCAAGGTAGTACTTTCTTATCCAGAAGTTTGATGTAAGCATTTACATTGAGCCGGTCCTTCCTCTCTACAAAAATGAGAGAACAGACTCCACAACGCCCAAGACTATGGTTCCAATTGATGTTTTGTTCTGAATACATGTCTCACTGAAGTTGAGACAATGTCCAGATGTTCGGTTGTGATGTATTGGCAGTTCTATTTATTCACAGTGGCATCCACAGTAAAAAAATTCATCAGAAAAGAGCAAAACTTTGCTCGAATTTTTGTTGGCCTTGAGAAAATTTAGAATCTTCTGTGCTCTTTCTAACCATCTCAGCTTACTCTGTTTAGAGATATGATTGTCTTGTTGCACCAATGTCATTCCGGATTGAAGATAATAAAATGTGTAGTACTAGATAAGATCAACACTATATTATCAATTATCAAATTATAATCCATCGTTATCAAACTATAGTGCACAAGTTTGTTTTCTTTAGAGCTCATTTTGCTTCTTCTCAGTTTTCGATTATTTTTTATCATAAATTATTTTAATACAATATTTATGAAATTATAAGACTCCAGAAACAAATTCAAATGGTGGTTTTTTATATCTTGACGGAATATTGATAATTTTTTTTTTCTCATAAGATAGAAAAGTAATCAATAGTTAAATTCCAATAATAAATAATAATGCATAAAAATAGTAATGTCAAATTAAACATTAAATAAACAATTAAATTTTTAAATACATTTTAGAGTTAGATATATATAATAATATATAAACAATCGAGGGATACATTTTGAATAAACATTAGTAAGGTTTAAGTCATTTTGGTTATTGCTCAAATTTAGACATCTAATAGTTCGCCATTTTTCTTAAAACATAAACATAAAACATGGTTGTTTAGGGCCAAAAAAGCCCGACATCAACAATGCTGGCGACACACCTAGTTCAAACCATATAGACTATTGTTAATGAAATAAATCCCGGGATAAATGGGCATGTTATAAGAAAAGAAACCGAAAATCAATATGGTAACCCTGAAAATTTGAAGAATGTTTTGTAGGAGAGGAAGAATCATACTTATGACGTTTAATTGGATCAGCTACAATCAGTTGTGACAAGACAGGAAGGAGAAAAGGACATCAAAAAGCTAGAAATACTCCTTTGTTGATCCCCAATTCTACTCTGAGTCCAACAAGGACTCACAATTATAACTCTGCAACAAACCCTTTGGATTACGCTCCGTTTTTTATGAGTGCACACGAACGTTCAAACAGGGTTTGAACATAATTGAATCTATTTAGGAATGGATGTTCACTAGTCAGAAATTAAATAATAAGGACAACTGCTACGGAAAGAAAATTCCTTTTTTACACTACCAAGTACAAATTTACGGGCCAGCTAAAAATACACACAGGATTTTCATAACTCCTTGTTGGACTCCGAGTAGAATTGAGGATCAAATAAGCAAAAAAAAAAAAGAAAAAGAAAGAGTGTACGTCATTATTTAATTTGTTCCTTCAAGAAAAACTAGCTGAGCTGTATGCATGATCATTAGATGTGTCTATAATTCTATGAAGATTCAATTTACCTACTTATTCTTATATCAGCTCTTCTATGAAGTAGTGTCTACAATTTTAGTTTTAAAAGACTAGAGGGAAATTTACCAATAAAAAATTAGATATGGAATGTTTTTTTCCAAACATTTTTCAAAATTATGTACCTCCCCAATAATGCGAGGTGTATTCATATACTAAAGTGATTTTCAAATTTCGCGGGCAACGTATATTTGGTAGGCTAGATTTCTTAGTTTTTTATTTTAATACATTCAAAAAAGAAATTTTTTTTATTGTTTAAAGTTATATAATATGTTTACTTTGTTTTTGAGAAGCATAATGGTTAGAAATATTTTGTTTGTTCGGTGATTTTTTGCTATTGAAAAATATGGATTAAAAGAATTTGCATTAAATTTTGTTTAAAAAATACTGTGAAACTGTATTTTAATTTTTTTTTTTAAATGTTTAGAAGTGGTACAAACTTTTCCAAGATGCCCGAAAAAATTCCAATAACAAGCGTCGGGACGCCCAAGCACCGCAAAAACGTCGAAGCGGTGAAGAAAAATATTTCTGAAAATGGACAAATACCTATCATAGAATTTGCTGACGATATTGACATATCGGTTGGCTCGTTCCATGAAACCTTTTGGAATGTTTTGGGTATGCGACGAAACTGCTTAATTTTGACAAAAATAATCGTCCATTGAGCATCGCTAATGAGCTACTCACAGACATCAATGATGATCCTGATTTGCTCATAAGGTTCATCACTGGTGACGAATTATGGGTATATGTGTATGTTTATGTCAAAACCAAAGCTCAAACGTCCAAATAGAATAACCTAGGACAAATAGAAAAAAAAAATGCAGAACAAGCAAAATATTTCTAACCATTATGCCCCTCACAAACAAACTAAACATATTATATAGCTTTAACAATAAGTAAAGTTTCTTTTTCGAATGTACTAACATAAAAAATTAAAAAATCTAGTAAACCATATATACGTTGCCTGCGAAATTTGTTAAGCCACCTTACTATTTGAACACCCCTCGTATCTGATGTACATGCCAAAAACGGAATATGAACCCCTTTTGAGATACATTGTTTTGCAAGAAATGAGATGTATAACTCCCCAACAAATCCTCAGCGTTACTCTCAGCTATTCGTGCAGACAAACACTCCTGGTTACACTTTATACTTAGATGTTCTCTCCACAAGAATGAAAGAAATATGATAATAACTTGAGAAGAAAAAAAAATGGCTATCGGTGGATTGCAAGCCTCCACCTATTTCCTGAATTGGATTTTATGCTATATGAAACATGTTTATTATATGTGTGCCTAGATAGAGCAAATATTTGAATAATTGTAAATTAATGACACATTCAGAAATTTTATCTTTCCACGGACACTTTTTTATATATGGTATTTAAGTGGAATCAAGTGCATCTCTAAAAAACTTATTGAATATGCTTATAATATTTAACAAATTAATATACATATAATAATTTGAGTGAGATTGAAAATGGGCAAAAGCAAATTCTTCGTTGCGGAGGTAAAAATATAAACCGTTGCGTTAGGTACGTGATGAACTCTGATAGCTTTTATGGTTAAATACAAATGAATTGTTGGGTCCTTCGGGATGGAAATCTAATTTACTATTCTTTTTTTATGTGGGTGATTTTAATTCCTTAACGTTTTGTAGATATTTGTAACATATACATATAATAAGTGACTTATTATTTTCACCAGAGAAAAACTATGGGTTGGACCACCATACATAATTTTCTCAACATGCCAGTAGTCAATAAATATTGACAGCATGTCGTTGTCCCCTTCACCAATATTATTTATGTACAATGTACATAAATAAAATGTCTCCCATGACGAAGAAAAAAAAAATTTAAATAAAATAAAAATACTTGGAGATATTACCTATAAAGTAGGGTGCTCCGTTTTTGGTTTAAATTTGTTTTGACCTTTTCTACGTAGGACTTTCAGGACATTTTCAGCATCTAGTAAATATCATTTTAGTTCACTTACGGGGGTCAAAGATGTGACGAATAATTTGTCATTGCTCTGTTTCATTAAACAGAGCAGTAGTAGTACCTGGCATTACTGGAGTAACTAGGCGTTGATAAAAGACACATTTTGCTTTAACAACATGGAAAATATCTCCCCAAGAAATCATCAGTGTTAATCTCTGTTTTTCATAAGCAATAATAATTATATTAATTCATATGACTTTTAAAGAATAAAAGAATAATATTAAAAGTTTGAGAAAGAAAAAATAAATATGTTGGGATGACTGATGAGTAAAAAAAAAAGAGATCTGTGTAAATAAAAAAAACTAGGTTTACCGATTAGAAAAGAAAGAGTTTGAAAACAAAAATGAATATGCTTGACTGATGGGTACTGTAGTTTTTAGAGGGGTTACTAATCATTAACATACCAGGGTTTATATTTAATTCAAATCTTAACATGTACTGTTAATGGGGTACTAGGAAAACTGACCTGGTGAAAATTGCCAGTGGAAGATTGCTCTGGAGGAAATTTACTAGTTAGGAAATTTGTTCCGTATTTTTGATATAAGAAATAACAATGTACTCATATTAATGAAGTTTTGCATGTAGCATCGAGCGTGTATAAAAGGGTAAATTACATTACAATTGCCCGTGGAAGATTGCCCTCGAGAAAATTGTTCGTATTTTGTTCAAACTTCATGATAAATAATTATAAATTCCCTTAATATACATAATTATTTATGACAGATATCTAAACATATTTGGTTGTTCAATCCCCCGAGGGAGTACCTTCAAGTGTGAGTAATATTATCGCAATACAATTTACTTGCAATTTTTTAAATGTAATCCTATCTTCTAAGAAATGTATTGAGAGTATAGATAATGAGGAGTTGGTGTATAAATAGCTTAGGGGCTCTTAAAATATGGTTGAATACCCCCCACCCTCGAATTGGCCCGAGGGTACTGTGGGATTACTAAAAACTACTGCAAATTCATTCAATATTCATTCAGTATTCCGCGATATATTAAGAGGCCCTAAGCTATTTATTCCCTCCCCCTCTTTTACTCATACGTGAAGGTACTCCCTTGGGGGATGGAACGAACAAATATGTTTAGATATTTATGATAAATAATATTAAGCGAATTTATAATGTGTTATTATTCATCTTGAAGTTTGAACAAAATACGGGCAATTTTCTCCAGGGCAATCTTCCATGGACAAATTTCCCCAGGACAGTTTTTTGGGCACGTGTTAACCAATATGAATTACATACATAAGAGACCAATAACAAGAACAGGGAGAAATAGTGCTCGTTTTATAGAGGCACACGTTTTCATTATTTTATTAATACGACGACAAGATTTAATTCATTTTATAGAGTGCTCCCTGTATATTATACTAAAATATGTATGATGTACACCAGGGATGACTATATGTAATTTATCCTTTGATACGCGCTCGATGCTACATGCAAAAGGCCTACGAGACTTGATTAATATGAATACATTGTTATTTCTTATATCAAAAATATTTATATGATTTACATTAGGGAATACTATATACAGTGTACCCAGTATGTAATTTCGATGCTATATGCACAAGCCTAAAATGTTTCATTTATGTAACTTCATTTTAATGGAGCACTATATACGCCACACCCGTTTACTTATTTTCATATATCTAGATTTTCACACTGACAAACTTTCCTTTATTTATATATGTACATGGTTTGGAAGCAAAACGTGACTGTTAATGAATGCTAACTATGTATCTAAAATAGAAAGTTTTGGGATTTTTTCCGGCATATTCTGAATCTCCTGTACATTCTGCATAACTAAATAAAAATAAGCATTTCTCTAATCTTTCATCATGAGTGAGCAAGAAGCAAAATACAAAGGATCCCATACCTTCTGGATACCTAAATTGTGGTGGTAGAGATTATGAACATTGTGAGGTACTCCAGGAGCCTCATTTTCAACGTGGCTAAGATGAAAAATACCTCTCAAGGAAATAAGGAATTGGGGTACACAACTTGAAAAGGGAATTCGGAGTTTTTGAGGGACCTGAAGAAGAAGATCAAAGAGGACCCAACAAAATCCATGAATTGCCTCTCTCACGAGTTTGACGTGGACGAGCGGACAATCAGGAGTGTTGTTGTAATGTATTCTTGTTTCCTTCCCCTTTGTTCTCTTCTCTTATTTTCTTGTATTTATATAGATATGTGTAAAGTACAGCATTTTACCTCGTTTTAAATATAAATAGTCGTGTATTTCATATATGTATCAGAGTAGGTTATTGTATTAATAAGAATATAATTTTTCCTATTAGACAACCTTTGCTTTATTCCTCCACGTCTTTCCTCTCCTCATTTCTCTCGGTCATCCTGGATTCCTCGGCTTAAATAGTTTGTGTCTCCTCAACCTCATCAAGACACAACAGCTGTGAAGGAGGACTTTGGGGTATCCTCTTACACAAGGATCCCACGTCACCTGTTAACGGACACTCTGAAGGAAAGGAGACTCCAGAGGTGCAAGGAAGTTCGTGCGTGGATCCAGGCAAATGGATCCACAGTAAAAAATTTCTCTGACGAGAAGGTTTTCCCCGTGCACCAGATCTACAACCCTCCAAACGACTGTTAGCTGTGGGGATCACCAGAATAGGTCAAGGGGGTGTTCCGTACAAAACATCCCACCCAAACAATAGTCCTGGGGGTGGTGGTGTCCGACGGCAAGAAGATGCCACCCTTCTTTTTTAAGGCTGGGAGGAAATCGGCTAGGAGGCCTACTACGAGGTGTTGAGGTTCCTCTATACTGCCATGGCTCAAGGCCACATACCCAAAGGACAACTATGTGTCGACCCAAGATGTTGCACCCTCACACACATCGGCCAAATGCCATAAATTCTGCCACGACAACATGGCTGATTTTTTGCCCAAGGACATGTGGCCATCATCTTCATCGGATTTGGACCTGTTGGAATTTACTGCGTGGGAAACTTTGGAGAGGGAGACTAACCGGACATCGGGCAATTTTCTTCAGGGCAATATTCCACAGAAAATTTTCCCCAGGGCAGTTTTCCTAGTTCCCTAAATAAGTATATTTCCATATTTATGTGGAAAAAGGTACTTTTGTATGACTTAAAGCAATTTATTTGTAATCTACTTACATGCCATTCTAAGCCAATTCCATACTAGCTATAAATATTCATACATACATAAATATATGTGGTCCGTATTCTCTACTCTTGTTTGATTAATAATATTTACAAAGTATTAGACCCTTGAGACTAGGTCATTTAATTCTACTCCATTTTTTCCCAAATAATAGATTGAATATAATATAACTAGTGAACATGAACAATAGTGTTGTGATTCGGTCTGAGAATTCTAAACCGGTCTGATACCATTAATTTTTATTGGACTGAACTAATTGGGTCCTTTAAATAAGTTCAGTCTGGTTTGCTCTCAAAATAGAAATTTGGTTTGAATCGGTTTCATTTAAAATTCCTTTTAGAATTATTATAAAAATGAATTTTCGATTACGTCATGTGTACTTTAAAATTTGCATCAATTAACAATAACGTCATATGACGTTAAATGTATTACATGAATCATATTTGTACAACCCATAAATCAACATAAGGGAGAAAATCCGTTCGTCGATTGAGACTGAAAAAAATGGGTCCAGGTTTTGAAAACAATTAAATTTCATTTTCTGGTATGAGAACGTGGTCTGGACCGAAATAGTGGTTCAAATCGGTCTGGAAAATATAACTCATACCGAATAAATAAAATGGGTGGAATCGACGTAGCTCATAAAAAACGCACTCGGGAGAAATCATTCTCTTGAACTCAAATTGCGCCCTAGTCATTCCTAGAGATAGAAATATACTTTATGTATATGGATTTCACACAAGATTCCTAGATTAGATGGAGTAAATATAATACTATAATGTTTTCTTATATTTAATCAGTGTAACTCCATCTAACAAATTAATGGTTCATTAAAAAATATATATAATAATGACGGGTCAGGTTTTGAAAACCATTAAATTTCAGTTTATAGTGTGGACCGAAATAGTCGTTAAAATCGACCGAACCAAAAAATAAATAAAATCGATCTCCATTGATCTTAGAAATTTTTTGGTATAAACCAGGGATGTCCCACCGTTGACCCACGGGCAACACTGCGGCTGATTTATGTTCAAATACGGCCCATTACCCATTCTCACAATTCTGCAGACGCCCCTGAACAGAGTTTGTCCTGTTTTGAAGCAGTTTGACTTTTTTTTATATTTGGCCTAAATTTGAAATAAATATGTATTTAATTTTTTTTGTTTTATGAAGCCATTTTTCATGAAATTTAATTTAATAGGCTATGTGGCCCATTAAAATATTTTGAGTGGTAATGCAGTCCATTCTATTAAAAGGTTTCCATGGTTTAAACTGAGTGTATGGGTCAATTTTTGATACCGTCAGATGTATTTCAAAATTGTGAACATAGGCCTACAATCAATTTAATTATAACAAGATTTGTCAGCAACGCTTTTCAGTTCTCACTGAAAATTTAATAATATAACATATAACGTGTTTGGGGCCCCAAATAAAGGAGTATATCTATAATGAGTAGTTTAAAAATCCTTACACATTCACGATTTAAAATGCTTATTTTTTATACAATAGTTGTGAATACTTAGTTTTATTAACTTTATCAAAGAATTCAATTAAAAATTTAATTTTTTAAAATAAATATAAAGTTAAAAATGAACTTAAATTACTTTTTAAATATTAAATACCAATAGTCAAGACATGTGCTGGACAATTTCATGCATACTTCCACTTCTTTTTTCTTTCGGTTAAACGGAACCTTTTGTTGTTTTTTATCTTAGAACGTTCAAATAAAGTAGAAATTGCACTATGGAACCAACCGCCACCGTTCTTTTGTAGACATCCGCAGAAACATTGGTTCTTCAAAGTAACCCTCAAGCAAATAATATATCTATAAATAATTATAATATGGAGCCCAGTGACATCACTATAAAACAACCCATTAATTTAATTTTCACATACCTCTCATTGTAAAACATAGTTGATTATATTTCTTAGTAAACTCTTGAGTCTTTGGTGGGAATCCAATTCGCACGGTTGAGGGCATTGATCTACAACTTCACTCAATTGATGTCTTTTGGAAAATTAAACATTTTCATAGGTGATAAGCCTGCATACTTTTTAGTCGAAGTTGATCTATAATTATTACAATACACTGCACGTCAAGTTACCATTATGCAAAATACATTGCAATTAATAGATATTGCCTAATTATCATAAATAATTAAATTAAGCTAATAAATTAGTACATTAATTGCCTTCAAGACGATTAAAATAGACCTGAAGGCAGGTGACAATTTTAAGCCAATCAGCAAATAGTAGAAAAAACTTGTTTTTTTCTTCTATTTGTCCTTGCTTTCCCTTGAGTCCTTTTGCCAAAACGAATTTAAGTTACTACATTTCATGTATTACACACGTCCTTATCTTATTGTATCAGACAAACTTTCTTCCGAAAAGAAGCAGAAAAAAAGGCCAGAAATCATCTGGTGGTTAGCCAAATAAGTCAATCACACTAATTGCTATATTTTTCGAATGTACTCTTAGACTATTACCCTCAATTATTATTTCTTCACCATTATTTTGTAATATTTAAATCTACTGAAAAAAAAAATCAATATTGGACCGAGTCTAACACAAATTATTAAAAACTATTTCATCAAATGTTTGGTAAATGTCATCGTAAATCAAATTAATACATTAATGAACTACATAAATATTAAATATGTATGAATAAATATAATCGCACCAACCCAAAACAAAAATAGCATGACACCAACCTATCCATTTTATTGCCTTACCAACCCCAAAAACTCAATTCATTTGCATGGTTAAATATTTACAGTTCTTTTTTGTTTTGTTTGAATGAATATATCATATTAATATTTACTTAACCGAACGTCAAAAATTAATAAATATCTCACGTTCAATTCTCAATTTATACATGGGTAAGTTGACAAACCTCAAGAAGGGGCCTCATAGTTATAGCTAATAAAAGTGCATACTTAATGAATCCTTCATTTTTTTGGTAAAATGGTTTGTACAATTTCTAGACATTGAAAAATAATCCAAATATTTTATTGGCTAAAGAGATTTAAACGGTCGAAAAATCTACTGTTGTTTTGAAATGCAATGATGTAAATCCACTGTGTTTTTTAACTGCCCTGTGAATCTGTAATTGTTACATTGAAAAAAGAATTTTCTTTTCCTTAGCAGTCATCATTATTATGTAATTCCTGAGTTGCGAACATCCTTTCCTAAATAGATTCAATTATATTCAAAACCTGTTTGAAAGTTCGTGTGTTCTCATAAAAGACGGAGACTAACCCTGAAGGTGTGTTGCAGAGTTATAATTGTAACTCATTGTTGGACAAAGAATAAAATTGGGGATTGACGTGGGAGTAATTCAAGTATTTGTCCTAGTTTATATCCTTTTCTCCTTCCTCTCTTGTCTTAAAGTTTGTTTCATAAAATTTATTGGGAAGCTATTGAAAGGCTCAGAGACGTCATGGAATTTATCTTCTGTAAGAAAGAATCCTTTAAATTTATGTGAAGATGGTTATAAATATGGTAAAATAACCAAACTTTGGAATGGATGAGCACAATTATGACAACGAATATATACTCCAGAATAATGATGGGACGGATCTCACAAATCAAACCTTGGTGCAATTTATCGGGATTGGAATGGTGCACAAAGAATCAGCTGGAAATGCTAGCCTGTATATTTGTGAAATTCATTAGTAAATATAATTAGCAAAATAATAAGGCAAAATTTTGTGATTTTTTTTTAACTAACCTCAAAGATCCTGCATCTCGGGAAGAATAATGAAATTCTTTCCATTCATGATATGGATGATTTTGTACCATTTGGGGACGGAGAATTAGAGTTTCCCTTCACGAGGGGAGTAAATGCCCACCTTATACCTTGCCTTTGGTATCTTACAATGGAAATTCCTAATTTTTTGGATGTGGGGACAAAAAAAAATGATAATCACAGGAGCGTCCGAAGGAATATATTTTGGGAAGGCCTTGATTTGTTGAACTTGTTTGAAAAAAAAAATATATAAAATATAAAATTTGTTAAAAAAAAAAATTAACAATACAATTTTAAACATAATTTTTTTTTTGAATATAAAAAGTTCACGGCTATTGACAAAATAGTAAATTTATTTGAAAAATATTTCAAAAATCAACAACTGTCCACGAAAAATTCTGATATCAAATTTTATGGAAAAAGTTTCAAAAATTCACATAAAATTTAATTTTGTAGAAAAAAATTTAATATTCAATTTTTTAGAAAAAAAAAATTCAAAACTCCACATGGGTTTTATGTTTTATGGAATTTTTTTCAAAAATCTACTGCTTTTTACAAAAAATTATACTTTTTGGAAATAAATTTAAATAATTAAATTAAATTTCAAATTTTCTAAAAAAATTCCTTAATTTGAGCAGGGCTCCAGCCCCTGTGGACACCTCTGGATCATATCAAGCTGCTAGGGATCCCGAAGAGCTGGAGAAAGAGGATATTAAATTATCTGAGAGGAATAAGGGATGGCAGAAAGCTTACTTTCCCAATCTCTTCTGTGCATTGTGGTAAACTTTCTAATGGTTATCTACATGCTACTAAAACCCATTCTATGTATATATATTAAAACTATTAGGTATTTGGAGCAACACCCTTATAAAGTACTGTGTGTAGTATTAAAAGTCAATTAATATTTCGATGATATAATTACAGTAATTAAATAATGTGAGCGAAAGAAAAAATGCATTTGAGAAAAAAAAAATAGCTTCGTTCCGTAAAATTTAAAATTTCGACCTTTAGCCTCAATTGCAGCCTGTACAGGTGGTCGGAAGGCCTTGCACACTCTGATGACATACTCATCAGAACTGGTCATTCACTCCCACTCAATGGAGGCCTTCAGCTGAACAGTACTTCCGTGGGGGACATCACTGGCCTTTGCATAAACGGTGCATCCAAATCCCAACGTTAAGCGGTTTGAGATCTGGTGAGGAAGGAGGTCACAATATCCAGAGCCAGATTTGTCGTCCATCATCCAATTTAGGAGTTTTTTTGGTCTTGGTCAATTTTACCGTTGCTGTTATGAGATGGCGTTTTCGGTGGATGTAGCTCTTGAGGCCCATGCCTTTTGCGGCATTCCTGATTATCCCTTCACTAGCATTGTTTTGCAAGCTTGCGCATCGAAATTATAGGATACTGTCTCCCAAGGCACTTATAAACTCCTCAGATTGCTTTATTTCGTGGTCTGCACTCTTAGGCTTTCGTTCAGCGTTGAGCAAATCAAGGCCCCTAAGTTTCTGCGACAACATTACGAAACTGACTTTGTTTACAAATATTTTGATGAGGCATAAAAAAATGTTTCAAGACTGTTTGTTCTTTCAAACAGTGTATATTTCATTGACCTAAATTAATTTATTGAAGTTTTAATGCATAATGTATTTTTGCATACACTCACTCTTAATCATCATTTCATAGATAAATCTGAATGATACGATTTAATGATGAACTTAATGTATTCTACTTGAAAGTTTTTCAATATCAGCTGCATTGTTTGTGGCAGAACTAATAAGTCAGTTATTTATGGGGATGGGATTTCTGTTGAGAAAATACAGTTTCGTGATTAAAAAAGAAAAAAATGGTTGTTGCTATCGTTCTTTTTTGTTCATTCTTTAATTTATTGTCGTGCAGTTAACATTTCTCTCACTGAAAGAAGAATTCCTGTTTATCTTTGGTGTATTTAAAAAAAAATATAGATAGCAAAATAATATAACTTAAAAGTCCAGGGCAATATTCCTTTTTAATTCACCCCAATTAGTACCAATCTTCAGAAGCCGAACGTCAAAATGTCATGACAATCTGTTCTTTAGTTTGTGAGTTATTGTGCTCAGTATTATGCTGTTTTCGTTATTTCCAAAACAATGGATCTAAAACAAGTGTTTTCGTAGTTAATCCCCAGACTTTTCAACCCATCATGTGTTAGGTATATATATATATATCTATTTGGGATTTAGTGGATAGTACATTTCTTGATATATAAGAACTCTCAATAAAGTTATTCTATGTGGATACCTTCTTAAGTCAAATTATTGACCCCGAAAAACATTATACCTAGTACCTGTTCGCAGGAAACACCCTCAGGGATATTCTACCTCAGAATTCCCAGACAGATTTTTTTCCGAAATTACCCAAAATCGACTCCCCAAGTTTGATGAGTAAGATTCGAAAACCTGGTTCCTATATCAGAATTGGCTGAATGTTCCACCACAAATCTCGACACTCAGCAAACAAAGAAGGTGTTGGGGACTGTCTGAGCCATGGTATCAATCATTGGGAACGCATCAGTGCACCTAGATAAGCTGTCGAGGATAGTCAGGAGGAATCGGAAGGCTTAAATAGGAGGAAGCCGTCCAACGACGTCAACAGGGGTTGTATTAATCTTATTATGGTTTTTAGGCCAAAATAACTCGCCATTACTCAACAAAAGTATTCAGCTTTTGACAGGGAGCTTTTTGCTGTAAAAGAGGTCATTTCCTACCTCCATTGGACTCTGGCTAGATCTTTACTCATAAGGTTTTAACTACGGCCAGGGAGTCTAAGAATCCAAACTGCACGTCGAGACAATTTAGGGCGTTTTCTTTCATATCTGAATACCACTGCAAAAACATCTAAAAAGCAAGAAAATTTAACAACTTCGATGACACCTTAAGGCTTTTAGATCCCATACGTCCTGAAACAATTCAATTGACGTACCAAAGTTGTTTCCTTATTATCGAAAGATTGTGATAATTGAATTTGAACTATCTTCTGTCGCTGTCTCCAATTTCGAGATAGAAAGAGAAAGTATGACGTGCGGGCAAACTTATACAGGATACCCTCAATAAATTTGATATCATTATTCGGCCAATGGTACTCAATTGTCCATCTGCAAAATGAACATTTGGCAAATTCACCTTTGGCGAAATGGCTATTCGGCAAATTATCCTTCGGCTAAAATGTGTTTGCCCAATTTTCCTATAACCGAATATCAGGATGATTATTCCGCGATATAAGAAGCTCAGGAAAGAAAAGGCGGATTGAGTTGGATTTTTCGTTTCCTGTTTTATTTATTTGAGTTGTTTTGTCGTTGTTTTTTATAAAAAGTACATTCAGTAAAAGTAATGGATTATGTAAATATGATTTTCTGAAAAGTCGTATTTATTAGTTTGATTAATTAATTCTTTTGAGTTTTGAGGTATTTTGAAGGAAATACATTTATTTGAGTTCAAAGAGGATGTTTATTCTACGTTATTCTTTCAAATATCATACAGGTAAAAATATATATTTTATAATTAAACTATGGAGTTCAAGTCAAGTCTTGAGTTCTCACTTCTGACAATAATTGACCATTGTATTTTTAATTATACGTTTATTATTATACTATTAATTATTATAGTAGCAATCAATAAATCATAAATAAAGGTAATTGAAAAGTTATTTTGTGTATGGTGTTATATTAAAAAACTCTCTATTCTAGTTGTAGGCGGTTCAGTCCATGTCAAATCGACCAGGGCATGTCACCCAAACCTCTCAGATTTAGATGATTTTTGGCACACAAGCTCAAGTTTATAAATAGATTATGTAAGGCAGATTTCAGCATATGATTCTGAGTCGTTTCTGTGATATAAATACTCGACTCAGACCTAAATAAAATTCTGCAGACTCCCAAGAAATGCCTTAAAAATTATGAAAATATTGTTTTCAGCATTAAATACTACTTTATGCTATAGATAAATAGTGATATTAGAATATTATGAAATTATAATTTACTGAAAATCCTCATGAAATGAATAATTTGTACTTTTTTTGTTGTTGTTGATCGATTAGAGACTAAAAAAGTATGGTAATTAGAGAAAAATTCATTATTTTCTCCATTGTAATAGTTAATTTCTATCTACAATATGAAAATAAGTTTTCTTTTACAATATTATAATATATTTAGTGTTTGATTTATAATTAAACTAGTCAATAGTAGATAAATATATATTTGATAGATGATAAGGTTCTAGGAACGTCCACCGGGGGAGGGCTGGATGAGCTGAAGCCTCCCTCCCCAAATTAAGGAATTAATTTATTCTTTCTAAAAAAATTATATATCAAATGTAATTTAATTTTTCAATTTTTTTTCTAAAAAAAATTAATGCAATGTATTTTTGAAATTCTTCTCAAAAAAATTTAATATTTGAGATTTAATTTTATAACTTTTTTTCCAAAAGTTTTATTTTTTGAGAAAAGCTTTGGATTTTTGACATTTTTTTCCAAAAAGTATAATTTTTTTTAATAACTATGAATTTTTCTTCCAAAAAAATTTAAGTGTCGGTGAATAACAATAGATTTTTTTTTTTTCCAAAAAATTTAATTTTTGAATTTTTTTTCAAAAAATTTTATATTTGAAGTGTAATTTTCGAAATTTGTTTTCCAAAAAAATTTATTTTATGTGAACAACACTGGATTTTTGAATTGTTTTTCCAAAAAATTTAACTTTTTGTGAATAGTTATGATTTTTTTTTCTACAAAAAATTTAATTGTTTGTGAATAGCTATTTCTTTTTAAATTTTTCTGCAAAAAGTTTAAAATTTGAATTTTTTATTTCGTATTTAAATTTTAATTTAACAAAACTTTTTTCCGAAAAGTCCTTTTTCTTTAACAGCTCTGGATTTTTGAAAATTTTCTCGAAAAAATGTAATTTTTTGTGAATAGCTTTAATTTTTGGATTTTTTTTTTTTTTCAAAATAGTTTCATTTTTCAAATATTGTCCAAAAATTCAAAAAACCAAGTGCCCCCTCCCAAAAAAAAAAATAATATATATATATATAATCCCTGCAGACGCTCCCGGGTTTAAGTTATGCGAAGCAATAGTTCCCTATATTTCTTTAATATTAATGAGAAAAAGGCCTTTAGTTTTGTAAAACTTGGCTGTTTATACCCATAAAATGGTTGACATTAACTATGCTGACGTCACATCAATTGTTCTCTTAGCGAACTCAAAATGAGCGTATACAGCCTGTACAAATAAGATCCTCATCTTAATTGTACAATTTGTGTATACACGTTATTACTTGTACAAGCTATTTTATGACGTTGTCAGATTCTTACACTCTACAAGCTGTTTACAAAAAATACCGTTTTAGATTAAACGAAATAGCGGCTTCGT
This sequence comes from Lepeophtheirus salmonis, assembly GCF_016086655.4. Lineage (NCBI taxonomy): Eukaryota > Metazoa > Arthropoda > Copepoda > Siphonostomatoida > Caligidae > Lepeophtheirus > Lepeophtheirus salmonis. The sequence goes on from NC_052133.2 coordinate 26,538,387, forward strand.
GTAAATGCAAGACATAAATATTTTGGGTTTTTCTCAGAAAACATTTCCGTGATGATGGGCAGTGATTCTAATTGAAAGCTTTAGGGGCAAGTTAACTAAAAAAGAAACTGAAAATCAACGTAGTAATTCTGACAAATAGAAGAAGTTTTTGGAAAAAAGAACACGGACATTGGCAAAAATTACTCCGATTTCGATCCTCTACTATAATACTACCAACCTATATGGGATTAAAAATGCTTATATTTGCTCTCATATGGGCTTTTTCAAATAAAATCTATCATATTTTGAACTACAATCACAAAAAGGAAATAATTTCAATTTACTTATTTAGTTCATATATATACATACAATAAACTATTTCATAGGCATATTTAACTCAAACATATGCTTTCTACTCAAATTTGTGGGATAAGTTAAGATACCCAAGAAATTTAGGTATAGCTTATAATCTTTATTTGGTTTAAGAAACTTGTATATTGGGCCCTATATGGCCATTCAAATAGTAGGTATTAATTTTTCACTCCACAATTTGTCTACTTTTTGTGCAATTTGCAATATTAATTTGTTAATAGAAATTGAGGATAATTCGTCGAAGAATGCAAATAAAATACACACTCAACTTAGAGATAGATCATTCTAGCATGCTTTTGTGTTGACAATCTCATTTTTTATATTTTTTGTGAGAAACAGTATCTTTTAATCCTTGAACAAAAGTATATAATATGTCAACAAAAAAAAAACAATCTTGAACTACAATCAATCCCGAAAAGGACGAAGTGCCAATATATGTTTTAACTTAATATATATAGGTACATATTGCTCAATATTTCGTAGGCATATTTGAGTCCGTAATAGGCTTTGTATTCAAATTTGTGAGATGAGTTAATATGCCCAAGAATTTTAGGAATAGTTTAAACACTTGTTTGCAAGGTTGTGCCCTGATTGGTCTAGCGGCTAAGTCAAACCGAGACTGCAATATATTGCTTATCGGCCTCGTTTCTTGTGCTTATTTTCGTTTGTTGTATTTTTTCGCAATTTTTAAAATGAATTCAGAATCATAGATACACATATATATAATATTAAAAATCCCCCCCCCCTACTCAGAGCCTCCTCTTTGAAACCCATTGTCTCAAGCAACCGTAGTTTTCCGGGACCCTGCTGGAACTTGTGGCACTCTGCGTATAAGGTGGCTGTAGCTCCGATTATATATAATTCCCTGGACCCGAAGTTTCTTGCGACGCCCCTTGTTTTAAGCACCTGTTACCAAAACTGAGGCTGTATAGAAAAAGAACCGGTACCAAAGAGAGGAACCGAGATCGAAACTGTTGAAATGAAAAACTTGAGATTGGGATCAATATTAACCGCTGAACCTGATCCGAGTATTAAGTTGTTTATTTGTTTTAAGAGATAAACCCTTTACAATGAACGATCGATTTTGACTACTTTAAGAGTGCAATTTGCGGAACACCGCAAATTGAAATTGAAGATAATTCGTAGAAAAATATAAATGTTAATAAACACTCAATTTGGGGAAAAGTTATTCTGGCTTGCTTTGGGATTGACGTGCATTATTAAGTGCCTTTCAATCATTAAACAAAACAATAAATGTTGTAAGCCAAGAAAAAAAAAAATCTTAAACAATAATTACGAAAAGGAAACAACCATTACTTATTTTTTACTTCATATATAGCGGTACACATTTTATTATTTTGAATCAGGAATGCCATTGGTTCAAAACCACGGTATTAGGACAACAAGACATCTTATCTCTGAACACAGACAGTCGGTAAGAGATAAGAAGATTCTAAATTTTCTCAAGGCCAATAAAAATTCGGGCAAACTTTTACTCTTTTCTGATGAAAAAACATTATCTTCGCTGATGCCACTCTAAATAAGCGGAGCAGCTGTTACATCACAACCGAACATCTAGACAATATCTCAGCTTCATTGAGCTATACCTTCGGAACAAAAAAATCCAGCAAAAACTATAGTCTTGGGCGTTGTGGAGTATGCTCTCCCATTTTTGTCGAGAGGAAGGAACGACCAAATGTAGATACTTTCATCGAACATATCTGCTACCTTGAGCCAAAGAAAAGTTCAAAGATAACTTTGGAGCTCCGACTAAGATTCAGGCCTTCCTAAAAGACAACTTTCTGAACTTTTCGTACCTCAATATTTGGCTATCCTCCTCTCCCTTGGACTACTCTATCAAGGCACACCTGGAGGAGAGTGTTTGTGCTACTTCTCACATGAGTGTCCAGTCTCTAGATGCTTCCATCAAGAGGGAGTAGACCCAGCTTGAGTCTGAAAAGGGATTTAGGTCTCATATTGAGAGAATTATTCTAGTCGATGACTCACATATTAAATAAAAGTTGTGCCGAGCACTATTTTTAGATGATTTTGTAAAATAAATGTACTCACAAAACCTCTGCTTTAAATTTTACTCTATACAAATTAAATCGTGTACCATTAGTTACGACTAACCCTGTATATGTACAAAGTACATACTGCCCAATATTTCATAGGCGTATTTGAGTCAATTATAGACTTAGTATTCAAATTACTGGGATGATTTAAGATAACCAAGAATTTTAGCTATAGTTTAAAACCTTTATTTGGTTTAAGAAACTGATATTGGGCCGGATATGGCTTTTCAAAAATGATTTATAAATTTGAATACTTTAAGTGACATTTGTGGGTCTTTCAATAGGTTAATAAGACTAATTTTGTTGGTAGAAAATGAGGATAATTTCTGGAAGAATACAAGTAGTTTCAAACCCACAGTCAATTTTGAGAAAAATCATTCAAGCTTGCTTTTATGTTGACAGGGCTCATATTTCAATCTTTTTTTTTTTTTTTTTCAACCTCTAAACAAAAGTGTTATATATTATTTGATGCTCCATTTCGACTAGTCTCACTTTCATTGAGTGAGGGGTATCAAAAAGTTATTACGATCACTCAAAAACATACCTATATACAACTTTTCGGTGCAAAAGGCATATCTACTCTTTAGCAAAGAGGTCTCTATTACATACATTAATAATGAGTGACAAGTTGCGGCGTGAAAGGTGGTTAGCATTCCTTTACCTTCTAAAAACTAACACAAACGTAAAAGAAAAGCAGAAAAACAAAAGTAAACAGATTGAATGATACGGTCATAAAGGACGGTTACAATAATTATAAGACACAGTCCACAAGAGGAAGGAAGACATGACAATTATTGCATTAAGTGTGATTAAGTGCTTCATCATCATTGGGATCATGATATGGAACATTCCATCCTCAAACGGTCTGTAGCTATATTCTAATATTTTGTACAGTGTTGATCTTATCGTCTCCTACACATTTTTTTTTTTTTTTTTTCAATTTTTAAAGAGTACAATTTTTAGACGAGATTTTCTGAGGACATTTATTTACAAAATTATCTGAAAATAATACTATGCACAAATTTCATGTAATATGTGACCCCACAGCTCTAATAACTACTTCAATAAGAGGCCTAAGCCCTTTGCAAACCTTGACAATGTAATCATACTCGAGCTTGGTCCACTCCTTCTTAATGGAAGCATCTAGAGACTGGACACTCCCGTGAGAAGTAGCACAAACTCTCTTCTCCATATGTGCCTTGATAGAGTACTCCAAAGGCTTGCGTCTGGGGAGGAGTGTATCCACATGTTGAGGTCCTAAAAGTGCGGGAAGTTGTCTCTCAGTATGACTTGGATGTTAGCGGCGTGATGCATGTAGCTCCGTCTTGAGTGAACACAAAGTTATCTCCGAACTTTTCTTTGGCACATAGTGGCACCTTCTTATCCATATGTTCTATTTAAGCATCTGTATTGAGTTGCTCCTTTCTCTCAACAAAAATGGGAGGACAGACTCCTCAATGCCCTAGAAAAGGGTTCCGCCTGGATTTTTTATTTTGAAGACATGTCTCACTTAAGCTGAAACATTGTCTGTATGCTCGGTTGTGATGTAACAGCTGTTCTACTTATTCACATTTGCATCAAGGGTGAACATTTTTTCATCAGAAAAAAGTAAAGCTTTGCCCAAATTTTTGTTGGCTTTGAGAAAATTTAGAATTGGCTTTACTCTGCCTAACTTTCTTAGCTTGCTGTGTTCAGACATAAGATGTCTCGTTGTCCTCATCCGTGATTTTGTACTAGTACCATTCTGGATTGAAAATAATAAAATGTGTACCACTAGATAAGATCAACCCTGAATGTACCCTCCTGAAGAAGGAACTTGTGGAGTTACGAAAAAGACTCGTTGACAGATGCACCTGAATCATAACGAGTATTGATCACCCACTTTTAAGGAATTTTTATAGCTTTTGCAATAAACATTTTTCCTCTAGCCCCAAAAATCAAAATGTCTACATTCTCGAGAGCTTTTTTCAATTTGTCATTTATAAATTAAAAAAATAGGTTATTCATTCTTCAAATTTTAATCCCTACCGAAAAAATTTTAACTCTAAAATTATTACAAAAAGTTAAGTTTTTTGTCAAATTTTAACTTTTATAAAATAAAAATAAATTTTGTCAAAAAAGGGCCCCCACAGGCCCTTTAACGTCACGACGACTTAATTAGCTCCCTTTCCGTCCATTTGCAAATATATTCCGCCACCGGTGACTTAGTTGCAAGTCCGGGTTTAAATTCATAAAATGCGATTTAAATATATTAGGGAAAAATGTATTTTTGTTTACTAGTGTTATCGGGATCAGAACCACAGGGCCTGTGAATGGTGTATCTACATCTGACCCCATTTCCTCTTGACTAAAGTTTCAGTTGGATAGATCCTAGTATATCGTCAGAGTATTACAAAATCATTTTCATCTTGATCTCAAGGATCAGCCGGATGTTTGATTGTAATTAATGTGGTATCATTCAAAAGATCTGTTATTCTTTTAACAGAATTGTTGTGCTTTTTATTTGAAATATTTTTAAATAAACAATTACAAAGCAGAAGATGAAATTAATTATTTTTATGACATCAAACAGTCTATTTATGTGTACCTAAATTAAGGTTATGTTAAATAAATATAACATGCTACAGCTAAATTTGTGGTGAAAAAGCAGTGTTAGTTTCGTTTTGTTTCGTCAAATTTCGTATTATTACATTTCGTCACGAAAAGACAATATTCGTGTTAGTGGGACAAAACATGTAGCTCGTCAATCCAAAAGCAAGCTCGAGTGTATTTTCTCAAATTTGACAGTGGATTATATTTCAATTCTTTCAATACAAATTATTGCTAATTTATATCAACGAATTATTCTTTTTAACACATTTTGTGCGCTGCAAATTGCAGTGGAAGTAGCCAAATTTGATTGTCACAATAAAATAATTGATAAATTTTATTTCAATGTTATATGTATTTTAAATTAAAATTATTTGGCATCTTAAGTCATTGATTAAAATACATATTTCTATGAATTATTGGGCTGTTTGTATACATATATGAAGTAAACAAATTAATTAAGACTGTCTCTTTTTTGTGATTTTTGTTCAAAGTTGTTTTACTGCTGACAAATTCAAACAAATTATCTCGTTTCGTCATCCTCTCGTAATCCCTATGTAAAAAATATATACTGAAGAGTACATTACGTATTGTAATTACTAACGAAATATCTGTGTGATATCTAAGAAATAATGGTTTTGTGTTTTTTTGGGTAGGCCTTAAACAGATAGGAAAGTGCTGCTTTATCAAAATATAATAATTAGTTAATTAATTTTTACTTTTAATAAGAAAACTTATATATTTTACATGACCACTAGAGGAATTTATAAAAATCAAAATAGTTTTCTGTCTATAAGAAAAGTGTTCTCTTTTCCTTAATTTTTGAACGTACTAAAGCACTCATTTTTGAGGCTTTGAAGTGGTGAAGGTATTATTAGACTGTTCAAATTAATTAAACCCTTTTAATTTGTTTATATTTGAATTTTTTCATAATAGTATTCGAATGAATCAATTCTGCATTAGCTATCAATCAATAAATTTGGACGTTTGGAATGATTTTATTTTATCTTACATTTATATTAAATTTGATCAGTTCTCAAATAAATATTTGAGAAGCTTTCATTATGTAGTTTTTTTATTAGATTTTTAATATTGAAATTTATAAGAGGTAAAATAAAACTTAATAACAATCCATATTTTGATTTTTACCAGTGTTCATTTCGTCTTGTTTGTGATATTCCGTCATCGCCCTGTTATGAAAAAAAAGGGCTGTTGACAAATACAATTCTTTAATTATAGCCGAAAAAATTATCGCATAGTTTCCCAAGTACCTGGCAAAATTAGCAGAGTAAATATAGATATCCATGAAAGAATTTGATGTAAATTATGATAATATTTACTATATTTTATTTATTATTTAGAATAAATTATCATATATTTTATCCTATTATAACTAAATTCATTAAGCCAAGTTTGTTTGTATTTTGAGGGACCTATTTTTCTTAGGAACGCGTGACTACTTCTTCTAGGATATAACAATGTGGCAAAGAGGGCGTGTAGCTGGAGAACAGCACGTCTTTTCTTTTTTAATAAGACATGCTGGGTAGCGGAGTACATAGGTAAAGTTTGTAATTCTTTTTGTCTGTTCATCGTCCCCTAATTATTCCAAGCAATGTCGGGTACTCCTGCTAGTAAATACTAGTTTATTTAACATTGTTATTAAGGATTTATAATTACAGGATCATATTTATAATTGATTCCTATACTTTATTAGATGTTTAATGATTTTGCTACTCTTTGTAAGGGTCATCAAATCATTATATAAGTAATATAGGTAAATATTAACATTAAACCACGCCTTATTTTCCCAGTGTTGTATCCGTCTAAAAAGACTCCAAACCCATCATTTCACTCCTAATAAAATTAGTCAGTTACAGGACCGGTCCTTATCGGTCTTTTATGGTAACTACAATAGCTGAAAGGACGTAGTTACTAACTATCTCATTCTAGATGTTCAGCATAAAGTTTAGAGTAGGATACATGTGTTATGAGAACGTATTATACTCAAATATTATACGTTCCAGCTATAATTAATTATTTTGCCAATCTTCTCCTTGGCAACTTTCCTTGAAGCGTATGTAGATTTCTGATAAATACATACTTATTTATTTTATGTTTGATTCAAAAGTTAATAATAAGACCAATGTGATTAAGATATAAAAGTTTCTATATATATTACAAATATGATACCCCTTTGAGTTTAGAAATTGGAGCTCTTTCTTATAATGAGCAAACGAATCAGCCGGGTTTTTTTTCACCCAACCAACTAATGGAAATATTCAAATATTTAGAACTCCATAGTTATCCCAAGAATTTTGTCGAAAGGGACCTTGGAGCTCTTTTCAAAGCTCTAATACTTTAATGCATGGGTCCCTTTAAGTTGTGGGCCTGCGATAATTATTTTAGCCCTTCCTTCTTACATCCCACTATCAACGGCTCTGACTTAAGCTTAAAATCAAAGACTTGAGAGTTGATATGTAATCAAAAGCTTTCTGGAGACTTTAAAGGACTTGATAGACTTTTATAACAAGTTTTCTCATTTCAATTTCTTTACACTAAATATAAGAAAGTGCTCTTTACTTTTAATATATATACAATATATAAACTCAATTCAACTCAGAATAAGGAACAAAGTATTAACGAATGAATGAATTATATACTACTTAAAGAACAAGATTTGGTAATGGGCATTACTCAAACATATGTAATTAAAACTAATTTATATATTCACACATTCATGGAACATAACCGCGTATAATACATTTACAGGGCGTCCACGATAAATTGGAACTATCTTAAAATTCAACCTGCTTGATAAAAATGGAATTTGGAGTGTATTTGTTAATATAAAAAAGTTAGACAATATATTAAACAATAAATTCATTCAACATGTTCTCCCTCAGGAGCCACCATCTTCTCCATCCTGCCCCTAAAGGATTTGCATGCCCTGATGACTTCCGCTGAATCGACAGCATTCCACTCCCTCGTAATGGAGCCCAGGAACATTGTGGTGAAGACCGCAGGGACCTCTTCTCTCTCCTTGGCAAGCCATCTGTCATTCTGGAAGTTGTAGCTTCTGTCGACAGTCCAGTTCTTCTCATCGGAGAAGAAGATGATTCTTCCTACATGGCTCTTCAGGTCATTGAGGAGACGCTTACCGTTGGTGAGCCTGGTGGTCTTCATGGATGCCGTGAGGATGTGTTGTTTGGCCATTCGGTATGACTTGTACCCGAGGTCCTCATTCACAGCCTTGGAGACCAGCTGCTTGCTTACTCCACAGTTCTTGGCCAACCTGGACAAGGAAGTCCCCCCGGCGAATCCTTGATGGATTCCAGAGGCCTTCAAGGAAGCGGGGAGTGCGGATGGGGTCGCTTCTCATATTGTGGGCCTTGCAGCAGACCTTCCCCTCAACCTCCCAGGCAGTGAAGACCCGGCACACCGTGGTCTTGGGGTAGTTAAGAAGCTTGTAGATAGCAGAGGGCTTGTATTCTGCGTGAGCCAATTCCAGGATGGCGTCTCTCCTTGGCTGTTCCATGATGACTATTGTTTTTTGTCAAAACAATTGTGGTGGAAGTTATAGTGTATTGTTCACGCAACCTTTTATATTAGTATGACTTAACCCCGAATATCCACATTATGGATCTGGATGAAGTTTAAAGTAGTTCTAATTTATCGTGAACACCTTGTAAATACTTAATAAAACACGAATGTAATATTCCGCAATAGATACTAGTCCATTAATGTCAATTTTTCCTTGTATTCTCATAGTATATAACACATACTGGGGTTTTGTTAAAATAAAATTGATCTACCCATGGCATGTGCCATTAAAAAAGGTTAAAAAATCATCCTTATCGAGTTTATATTCAAAGATATTATCTAGCAAAATTTTCTCTCTCATATATACGTCATTTAAAATTAAACATTCCCTGAAAAAAATGGTCTAATGTTCCGCATAAAAGGCACTCCCGTCTCTTATATCTATAAAAATGTGGCTCCCACTTCAAGAGCCCCACTAACTTTTCTAAATATGACCCATTTTTATGCAGACGTAGAATTCCTAAAAGATTTAATTCAATTTAAAGGCACAAGAGAAATAAATTAAAAGATAACTTTATCTATATTGATTCCCAAAATTACATCTTGTCACACTCCCATAAAATATATTTTTAGCTTGTTTATGAACCATTGAAGGCAAAATGAACGTAAATGATCATTTATGAATGTTCTATTATTTGGTTAAAGTGATATTTCCATTAATTCCATAATTAAATATGTATTGAATGAGCCAAACATTACAAATTACCCTCAATTAACGTGATCAAGTGTTTTTTATTGCTATTTTCTTTTTGGTTTATTGAATTGACATGACAAGAACGCGTTTGTTGTACGAAAAGGTATGAGCGTTGATGGCTGATTGAATCGACAATCACTCAATAAATTCAATAAGAGAATGAACGGCTCATTATTTCTTAATGAGACCCTATCTTTAATGTCGTTTTCTCCCTAATATAAAAATAATTTAGTTGCATTTGTAAAAATCACGTCATCACTAATATATGTGATGATTTGATTTATTGACAACTCAAATATGGAGAGTATGTGTAGAGTTGTAAATCGTAAGCTTGTTCGCTATAATAAAAAAAAAGGAGAAAGGAAAATGAACATGCTTACCCTGAAAATTTGAAGAATGTTGGAAAGAAAAGCAGATTTTTTAAGGTACCCCGCTTTTTTGGAATTAGTAATCTGACGAATGAATTTCCTTTTCCCCAGTTGTTGTCATTGTTATATGATTCGTGAGTAGTACATCCTTTCTTAAATAGATTCAATGATATTCAAAACCTCATTGAACATTTGTGTGTCCTCATAAAAGACGGAGAGTATCCTCTAGGATTTATTGGGGAGTTTGATTGTAAGTTCTTGTTGAACTCTGAGTAGGATTTAGGATCCACATTAGAATCATTCCAGCCAATGTCCTTGTTCATTTCCTTCTTCTCTGCCTCTGTTACAGCTGATCTAAGCTGCTATATTCTAAAGCATTTTTCAAATTGTCAGGGTAAATTTTAGGGTTTTTTTTACATGCACAAAATACAGAAAATTTTCATTTTCATTAAATTAGCAGTGATATGAAGGAAATAAACGCAAAAATTCGACTTTGTATATTGGAAGGACATATGCATATTCAATAAGTCCAGCATTAAGGACATGGAGATATAACTTCCCCACAAATCATCAGCGTTACTCTTCATTATTCATGAGTAAAAACACTCGTGGTTACAACTTGTACTTTGATATTATCTCCTCAAGAATGAAAAAATAACGATAACAGCTCTAGAAATTAGAAAAACACTGTTTAGGTTACCAACAACTACAAACTTCCATGCTAAAAAATAAAAATTAAGTTTTACAATCTTAAGTTTCTTATAGGCATTGTAGATATGTATACAGGCAGTTTGAATTGCAATTTATTGCAAATAAAGGTGACTAATCAAATATTTACTAGATAATTACCACGATTTATAGTTTGCGTTACTGTAATTACTCAGGTCATAAAAATTTTAAATGTCCTTTTATGCAGGGGTTCTCAACTGCTCAGGTACATGTACCAACAAATCCTCATGGGCATTAAGCTGCGAGCCAGTTTCATTTTATTTTAACCCACCTAGTATATCATTTAGTAATCGACCAACTTTTAGTCTAATCCTGCATCTGGATTTCTACGTTTATACTCTATAGGAGTGATTCTTAACTATAACATTTTTTAAACATGGTCAACAAAATGTTTTTTTTATTATTAATTAGTGGTTTTACCCTGCATTGCTCTGAGTTATTTAGGGACCGAATTCCACACAAATTTTACTTGAATAATATAGGAGATAACTCCCAAACAAAGGGTGTTACACTCCGCCTACTTACACTTAGCTACTCACTCAATACTTAGATATTCTCTCCTCAAGAATAAAAAAGTAATAATAAACGCTTGAGAAAAATAATTTAATATATTTGATGAGCCAGAACCTCATCTAATGACACATTGATCGCTTTAAATATAAAGTACTTCTGGATTTTCTTTCTTTTTTAATACAAGCTCCCCCGTCTAAAATGCTACACTTTATGAACATTACAAAAAATTTATATTTAAAAAAATATTTTCAAATATCGGAAAATGTAATTAATAAATACAATCAATGGATACCTTATTTGCATTTTTAATCAAGAAAGTCACCTTCTTGCCTATATGACCACTTCCAGCTGGATGAGGAACTTTGCTCAGGAGATTTTTTACAAAGCTTGGCTCCGGGTTGAGAACAACCTCCAGAAGGTCCTTTATTGGGTGCGTGGATAAAGCATCGGCCGTCAAAATGTCAACCGACGGAACGTCGACTGACAAAACATCGCATGTACAAAATGTCGAATAGACTAATCGTCGACCAGACAAAAAGTCCAATGAAAGAAGGTCGACCGTAGAATATAAAAATAAAGGACTACTCTAAATGGTCCTGCAATATATCCCATTCAGACATTTTTCCCCTTGAAACATAATCCAGCGGTACCATTTCTATATAAACTACCAGTAAGGGGCCCTCCCCCCTTATACATGTTGGGGGTGTTTTCAGTCACCGCAGTGCCCCAAAATGGGATGAAATCCACCGCCACTATTTAAGTGACCACTAAGAGCACCTCACAACCCATATGTACCCCCTAATGTTTGAGCTGTTTTTGGTACTTCCTGGCCCCAAAATGGGATTAAACCTTCCGCCACTATTTTAATTTACCCCACCTCCATTTACATAAAGGGCATGAGGCTCTGGGGTACCCTAAATAGCCCCAAATTTCGAAGTATAGAGGGGGGTTTGTAAGGGTTCTTTACTGTTAGTTTATGTATGGGTGCTATGGTAAATATCTCGGACTGGAAATGTGAAATGTCGTAGAAACAGTTTTTCATATTTTGAAATGTAATATTTTCCGGTCGACGTTTTGTCTGTTCGACGTTTTACCTATTCGATATTTTTACCTACTACTTTCTCTTTATTGTTTATTGGACTCCAAATAGCTTCCCCTTAAGCTTTAAAAAAAAATCAGAGTTCAGGGGACCACAGTCGGGGCTGTTGGGAGGCCAAGAGTCTTTCTTTTCAATCTTGTTAAGGTGGATTTTGCACCGAATCACACGCTATACTCGATCCAAAGGTTTCAAACCCTGACAAATAGTTATCTTGTAGGCATTAAGGCTTAAGTCTTCTTTCACCAAGCGGTGCATGGTGGTCTGGCTGCTATTAAATTCACGAGCAAGGCCATTGACAGTCACCGTGCCTCTTCTGCCTTCAATGGTGTCTTTAAATGCCTCAGCCTTTTATTTTAGCCTTGATATGAACCATGTGGAAGCCTTTTGCGTGGCTTTCCGTGTCAACCGGTAAACAGTAGAGGGGGTTCAGCCTACCACTTTAGAGATCTCTAATGATGATTTTCCATGTGTGGATAGCTCCATGTTTTTGTTATGACTCTCTAATTTCTTGGTTTATTTTGCTTATTTTTTTTTGTTTACATTTTTCTTAGACAATTGTTTACAATAAGTTATCATAGTTAAACATTGAAATATTACAAATAGAACAAAGGCACGTCAACTAAAAAATTGTTGCTTTTTAGACGGAGGGGTTTGTATGAGTTGAACTAAACGCCTGCAAGATTGAATTTATTTTTACTCCTTTTATAGTATACTCATTTTTCTTTCTTTTTGGCGTATTGTTATATAATATACATCAGGGACCAATAAAAATGGTGTACCTTATGACTGTTTTTCATACATACAGATAAACTTTGATTTCTTGATATAGATTTAATCTCTCACGGAGCACATAATGGAACCATTTTTTATCCCCTCTTTATTAGAGGTTAGAATAGTACTCTATTAGTAGACTTGGGATTTGTGAGTGATCGTTCAATCGCTCAAAAAGTTTTTTTGTATGAAAATTGCTCATTTTTATAAACTGGTATGAAATAAATAAATAAAATTTTGGGTTCTAGTCAAATTACACAACAGCTTTTGATGATTCTTTGAGGATATTTTTAGAGAGAAAATCCCCGTACAAAAACTCTCCTTCATTAGGCTCCCTTTTTGCAAGTAAAAATATGTATATGATGAAACTAGGATTATTATTAGATGATCGGATATGTGAGGGAGCTAGATTTCGATAAAATCCGATTAGAGGACGGATAAATTTGGCACAAAATTAGATGATAAATAATCCTCCTTGAATCTTGCAACAAAAGATAAATACTTGTGTGCCAAAATGCAGAATGCTGATCTTTCATTTATGCAAAAGTTTGGACGTGTAATCAGTGGTGGATTGATGAGATGCCTCTCTCTAGAAAAACTCCTGAGGATCACACTAACTAATCAAAATTGCTCAATCTACTAATGTGGACCTTGAACGGTCTTAGTCTGTTTAAAACTACTAATTGACTGATGGAAAGCAAATATTAACCGAAGAAAATCTTTCTACAATCTTGATTTGTCTGTATAATATAGCAAAATTTATGAATAAATTATTATAGATATAAAACAGCGCTAATTACTTTTAATTATCCTTATAAAGCTGTATTTACCTTTAAATACAAATGGATAAATTTTGATATTTGGGTGGTCTTTTTCAGGATGTTAGCGCAATTTTTTTGCTCATTTTGGCCAATAAAATTGCTCAAAAATTTTATGTCTTAGTACCAGATATTAAAATATAATGTTATTAACATTTTGGATCAGTTTTCCGTCACTCATCTATATAAGATATGCGTCTTACCAGTTGAAAAACACCATTTTTATTAGTGTCAGATTGGGCTAGAAGGGTCTGAGACTGTTGGACCGAATGAGCTCAGATGAATTCGAGCATCTCTTGATATGAATGATCAAGTTAGAAGTATCTTCCTTCGATTCTCTCTAACATAGAAGTCCCCCCTAATAATAATATAATAGATAGACTAACTAATATACGAGGAAACTGATTCTTATTACTTATAACTCAACAGATTTGCTTGAATAATTGAATGAATGAATATATATTATATGTATACAGTATTTTTTCTAGAAAATATCCTGTACTTTTGAGATTTCTTTGAAAAAACTAATGACGGTTGATCTAAAAAAAAAGAAATGAAATTTGGTCTTTCAAAATATGAGACCGAAAACATAATCGGTTCATAGGGTAAGATTGGAAGAAATAGAAGAAGTTACTTTTAATTGACTGGTTAAATCTATTTTGGTATCATGGTATAATGTATATTTCTACTCCACCTGGAAAACAAATTATATGAGAAGGTTTGTTTAATGAAAGAAACGTTTTGTTGTTCTCCTTAGAGTACAAGGGATCAGAGGACCTCATCATTTATTCATTGAGGTAAGATAATTTGTATCTTTTATTTACATGAGTTAGAACATACTAGTGTTAAGACTCGGTCCAAGACGGGTTTTTTAACCGTTCTAGACCCATTTGGACCGATATTTCCGTGGTCAAGGCCGCAATTTTAGACTATAGAGCAAAATTTAATCGTTTTCAAATAGTGGATCAATTTTTTCGGTCTTAATATATAACGGTTATAGATAAAAATACAGTTTTGAATAGATGTTGGGGATTCAATATTAACGTTCCAATTATTTTTGAATAGCTTAGATTTTAAGACTTTGATTGATATACACGTTGTAAACAAAAATTATGTATACGTTGCAATCGAGGTTGACTCCGTCAACAACAAGTAAAATGATCGGTTGGCATGCTTTGGCAACTCTTGGCAACTCTGACAACAGTATCAGGGCAGTCACCAAGACTAAAAATATGGCATCTGTGATGATGTTGAGGGTTGTGGCATACAATTTGGTTTCCTGTTGGATACCGGTTACCGGCAGCCGACTACATGATGAAGGAAAATGTAGTCCCATAGATCACCAAGACCATGAAGAAGTCCAAAAAGGCACGGACGTATTTCAGTTGGACGGAGCTCCGTCTAATATTATACAAGAGTGGATAGGTAGCAACATTTACTTCTGGTCCAAGAACCTTTGGCCCCCTCAGAGCCCAGATCTGAATCCACTGGATTACTCCATATGGTGGCAAGTTGATAAGAAGGCCTGCAAAGTCCCCCACCCGAATATTGATGCCCTGAAGACCTCCGTTAACTAGCAGGGGAGGGTCATGAAAAAGGACTACGTTGCCAATTGTTGCGAGAGGTTCCGGAGGTGGTTGGAGGCTGTCATTGAGGCTGATGGTGTCCGGATTTATAATTAATGTCCATTGTTATAGAAAAAATATTATAAAATAAAATTTTATTTGCACATCCTCATCTGATCAATTATGAGTATTTTAATGTCTACTTAGAGGCAGGTCTCAGTACTTTTTCTACAACCAAGTTTATACATTTATTGGGAGATCTCAATCTATGAACCGATTGCTCCCCAATTCTGATTTATAAGATCTAAAAATATGATTTATGCAAGTCATTGAACTTCATATGATGTTATTGTTGGTCGATGGCACCAATTTTGTAACGCAACTGACTTCATGAAAAATTCATCTGCAGAATCCATCTAGGAAGAATTTTAAATGAGACGATACATACTGAACTTCTTTATAGTAACAAATTGTTCGGTCCACTAAGAATTAGACCGATCTATAATTTTCAGACTCAAAACCAACACTATTACATACATACTTGATCATAAATAGGTACATTGCACGCAATAATGGCGAGTTTTTAAAATATTTATTTAGGTTACAATCCCCTTATAAATAGTTTGATGCTATTTATATTCTTCAATGTGGGATTTTCACTCTATAATCATGTCATTAGATCGTATGGTAATGAAATCCGGATTTACATAACTGTTAATGAACTCACACAATGAAATACACGTACCTATTATATGATATATATAATTTATGACTCTGCACCGTTCACAGTGTGTTGGAAAGTCCTGTCGCAAACATGTTATGCTATAATTATAATAAAATGACTCACGGGGTGTACGGTAAAAAGTGCTTAGTGATGTACATACTAAATATATTTTTATCTAAGAAATAACAATGTTGTTAATATGAACCAAATATTGCAGGCGTGAGCATATTGCATCGAGCGTGTATATAAGATGCACTATATATTTTGCTCCCTGATGTATATCATATACATATTTTTGATATCAATGAAATATTGCAGAGATGCGCATGTATAACAAGAGTACTTAAGGTCTTTATTTGTTTGTTGTTGTAGAGTATTAGTATTAAATGCATGTCATTGTTTATTGTTGAATCGTGTGAACTATGAGAAAGGTATATATTACTTGATTGATTAATTAAACGCTATTATTTATATGTATATTAGATTACTGATATGTGAAATATAATGACTAATTCTGGTATACGACAATTTATTTCATTTATCCTTAATCATACAAATTGGCCATCGAAATTTGGAATTTTTGGACGACATTAGTTGGCTACACGAAGGCAACCCCCCCAGCAGAACGATTGGATCACTAATTACAAGCATTGAGACTCTTAAGTAAAGATTGCAACTTCAGGGTCTTGACTGCTGAAGAAACAAAAAAAAGCTCAATAAGGGATGCCTTCATAAATGGACTCTGCTCATCACACATAGGGCAAAGGATATTAGAGACTGAGACGCTTGATTTGCACTAAATTTACGAACAAGCAAGATCTATAGCTGTTACTAAAGGACCCGAACTATCACAGCTCAAAATGGGAACATATTTCAACAAGACACTTAATCACAGAAGATGATGTCATGTTCTGACATGGAAAAGCAAACAGAAATCTCGAATATTCATCGATCACAGTTAAAATGTATCTATTCTTAGTACTGGAACAAGGCAAAGGGCCCTTGAAGTCAATAGCTATTCGATCCATTGGTTGAATAGCTTTTATTAATTCCTGGACTTGTCCCTTATAAAACTTAGGTATGAGTTCAAGACATGCCTTACAACTTTTGACAACTCCATTAATGTCCTCCATGGAATATAGCAAATTTTTCAACGGAAAAAATGAGCCAGTCTACTTCTTCTTGGAGGAGCTGGACTTGCATGTAGCATTTGTAGATCATCAATAGTATCGGTTGAAGTGCATGATCGATAAAACAAATCCACCGTAGCATTTTCCTTTCCTGATCTATAGATGATGTCATACGAGAAACATGAAAGTTCGAGTCTTCATCTAAGTATCTTCTCATTCTTCATTCTACCGGAATGTTTTGTCTTAAACATGAAGGCCACATCCTCTTGATCAGTTTTATGGTAAAGTGTTTACTAATCAGGAAATGCCACCACTTGCGAATAGCTTCGATGATAGCATATGCTTCCTTTTCGACAGAGAAATGCCTGACTTCACTTTTAGTTGTGGAAAAGGCCACTGGACTTCCACTTTTTGATTAAGGGCCGCTCTAATTGGATATTCCGAGGCGTTCGTTTCGACAGTCATAAACTCTTCCTGGTCTACGGCAGCTAGTACTGAGATATCACTTTCTTTATTTAGTTTAACATAGGCATCATTTGCTTCTTTTTTCTATACGAAAACGTGTAACATTCATTAAAGGTCTAACCTTTTCAGAAAAATTTCTGACCCATTTTGAGTAATGAGCAAATATTCCAAGAACTCGACGTAATGTAGGAGTATTTTTCAGAAATTGAGTATCCAGAAGTGGACGCATTCTATTTGGATCCGGCTGAATGGACCCATTTTCAACTAGGCATCCTAGTGGAGTTATTTTGTTAAGATAATATTTACTTTTACTTTGGTTAGTCTAATCGTTTATCACTAGTCCATACTTCTGGACAGCTTTTTTAAATTTTTACCAAGTTAACATCCTGTTTTTCTTCACTTCTTCCACAAATAGTGGTGTCATCTATATAGACATATGTAAGTACTTTTCAATTTTTCATTTGAGATTATAAAATCAATTACTCTTTGGAATCCGGAAACTCAATTAGTAACACCAAACGGTATTCTCGTGAATTGATCAAGCTTACCACACGCTTCAAATGCTGTGAATTTCTTCTCTTTTCCTTCTATAGCTATCTGATAGTAGGCACTTTTCAGATCTATAGTACTATATACAGTGTATTTCGCGATTCTGCTCAATAGATCGTTTATACGTGGGAGCGGATAGGCATCCAAAAGTGTATATCTATTAATGGTCCGCGAGTAGTCGATCACAAGACGTGTTGTATGATAATTATTTGTTGTTACTAAAACTTGGGTTCTCCAAGGTGACTTACTTTCTTCAGTGATTCCATCCTTCCTCATGCGGCGCACCTTGGACTCAATAAACCTATTATCGAGCTCAAAGTACCACCGTGATTTAATTGCTATAGGTCTGCAGTAAGACATGAGGTTCCCAAAAAGTGTTGGAGAAGGAACTTTCATAGTTGTGAGAAAATATATTTTTAATAACTTTCTCGATCCTCCGAACGGGATTTCTATTTTGGAATGATCTTTGAGTATGTTATGGCCAATTATAAATTCGCAGTAGAGATTTCTAAGAACAAAAAAAATCAATTTATTTATAATGTTGGTCTCTCAATATCATAGACAGTGCACACACGCCTATAACTACAGGTCGATACGATGAAAACCCCATAGATACTCTTATATGGGAAGGAATTATTCGCCAATTGTACTTCTTAGCAAGGTCTAATGATATGAAACTCTCCGTGTTTCCAGTTTCGTCTAATGCTTTGACTATTCTTCCATCCAATGATGCCAAAACAAGCATCTTTTCCAAGCCTACTTTGTCGGTAGAAGAAGAAGACAAAAAAATAATTTGATTATTTGTGACTTTTGTAATTACAGACGAGATATAGGGCATTTTTTCTTTCTTCAAACAAGTACAAACCTTTGCAAAATGTCCTTTTTTATTACAGTTCATACAGATAGCCTTGTTCCCATGACATTCATCACGGAAATGATGCGATAGAATGACGATAGATTTTGACGAGCAAAGCGGCAGAAGGTTTGCGATCTCTCTACCACATGTCTATCACCTCTAAGAAGATCTTCACAGTGAACGCTGTTCCGAATAGGAGAAATGATCGCTTCTTGGCTGAATCAAGAGCTTAGGTCGAGGGATCCTTCAGGACCAAACATCTAGCTCAGGTAATGTTCCTCGGCGTCGTGGCGTCCGACGGCAGCAAGATGCCTCCCTACTCCTTCAAGGTCAACTAGAAAATCAAACCGGATGTATACAACAAGGTACTCAGGTACCATGTTTTGCAATTGTTGAAAATCACGTTAACCAGGGACAACTATGTGTTTACCGAAGACGGCACACCGGCACACACGTCTAAGAATGTGCAGCATTTATGCAGGGAGAAAATGCCTAGTGGCCGGCAGGCTTCTAGACTTTGTTCTCATCCTTCGTGGACATTAACAATTTGTTAGTGGTCTCTTATGTTTATCTTAATTCATATGTTGTATATGGTATTATTTGAATTATTTATAAAAACTGGTATGTAAAAATGAATTGGAAAGTCCTGATACAAACATATTATACGAGCATGGTCTGAAAAGTTTCCAGCCTAACAAAGATCCAAGACTTTTTCTTAATTTTATTTTTCAACAATGAAATAATGAATTTCTATATTGAAACACCACATATTGAAGTATTATCAAACTTTAAATATTTAGTAAATGACGACAACTTTCCATAAGAGCAATGCTTAACCTTAGAGCAATGCTTCCACGGAATTGCTGAATGGGGAATGGCGTTCAAACTGGTAGAGTTTTAGCCCTCCCTAAATTTGATATAGTTTCAGTGGCATAGTAAAGGTTTTGTATTGGGGCCTGGGTTAATATTAATATACTAATAAATACTACTACTGGAGAAATGATTGGGGGCCCTCAGCTCACTGGAGTACAACATTAATAATTTATTAAAATCTAACGAATTTTGACAATATAGAATTTTTAGTGCATTGAGAGCTTTAAAAACTATAAATTTACTAGTTTTACTTTTTACCTTCATTTTCATTGTTGTACTAATATATTCATGTAGGCCTAGTTTGTTTCTGAATGCACAATGAGGAAAAGTAGAAGGTTGGATGTTGCATTTAAAACACGTACATCTAATTTCCATATAACTTTTTCAATATTGATGGGACGATTCTAAAAAAAATTCTGAAAAAAATACTCGAGGAATTACAAGCACTACTCGTTACTTGCTTGATTACTCGTTACTCACCTTAACACTTTTGTTTGCTAAAAAACTCGTTAGACAAAAATAAAAATATTATATTTTTAAAGAACTATTGAAACTTGTATTTTAAAAATTATTTTCATAATTTATTTTCCAAGATTAATTTAAAAGTTAATTTAACTTATTTGAATCATGGTCATACGCGTATTTCAACAGTTTACACATCAATATTTTACTATAGTCTGGATATCACTTATATTCAATATGTTACTGATACTTATTAATATGAATTCATAAGATAATATGTAGAAAAATAAAAGTTTTTAGACGGCTGATATTTATTTTTTTCATATTCATCCTCTAAGAGGGAAAATTGATTTAAAAAATATTCATCGAATACGAATACATATTAAAAAAAATTTTAACCAGGAAATTCAGTTGAAGCTGTAACTCTTATTTAAATTAAATAAGATAACGATAGTTACTAAGATGAGGTACTAGAGTGTACTGAAATGCTGCAATTGCTAGATCAATAGGGATTATGACTTCAAAAATGACTTCAAAGAACGTTTCAGGCCTACAAAGAATCTAGGAGTGTTTTTTTTTATCACTGCGGACTTGTGGGCTTTTTTCTAATATGGAGTTCCTCCTTTTACCGGTTGTTGGCATCTTAGACTTTGCTCTTTGGATAACCGAGCATCTATTTGATGAACGTGGGTATGGGTCTCGTCCAAGCCATTTCGATGATGGTATTCCTCCGGATCTCCTCCATTGTAAATACTTGTTTTGAATTAAAAGTTGAGCGATTAACTTAAAGCTAACGTTCAATCTCTCATTTTAAAATTGAAATAACTGAGTTAAAGGGCTTCCTTATTGTTCAGGATGTAGTTAAAGATGGCCCGGATTTACCTGAAAACCCCTGTATTATTTAATATGAGGTGTATATTACTAACCTAGAGGTCACCCTGAATATTCTTCTCAACATGCCCATTTTTTAAAGCAACTTGTTCAAACTAAAGGACTTATACAAGTATTATATTTTTTTAGTCTCATTTCATAAAGCTGAAATGATTTTGGGAATAGAAACTACATTTTGTCACATGAATTAATTATATTTGTTCGATATATTTACATATTACAAACGCTTTGATCATTTTTTTTCTCACTCTAATGATTAAATATATATGTATAGATAATTAGCCATAAGTTCTTCGACCTATAATTTATGTACTTTGATCCAATATTTTCTCTCCTTATGGGGTTTCTTAGACTTTCAATAAAAGACGTCACAATGTTATATAATCTACAGGGTGTTATCCACAAAAATGTAAATAGCAAGTTTATTTTTAAAATTACAATATTTAAACTTCGTACATATAGTTTTAATTAAATTTTCTGTAACATTTAAAAATTTAATTCAAAATGGCTACCCTCAGCTTTTGCAGTTGCCCTCGGATGCAACGAAACTCTATGGCGGCAGCACAGACACTTTTATGGCTGATTTCGTTCCATGACTTAACCAGCGAAGCTTTCGGGATATAAAATATGTGTCTTAGCACAGGCCTTTGACTCAATAATGGACCTCAAAGAGAAAAGCATATGATAAAAAATCGGGTAGTTTTGAGAACTTCCTTTTTCTAACGCCTTCTTGCAGCTGTTCAAATAAAACATTATGACAGCTAAGCTGCTCTCCTATCAAACATTATTCAGATTGTCAGGGTTACCACGTTTATTTTCTGTTTATTTTATTTTTATATACTTGTGCCATGAATAGAGATTAAAGAGATAAACCGGTTCAGTTTGAATGAATACGCAAAAGATGCACTCGATGTCATCAAACCTCGTCCAAATAGAGACTAATATATTTGCAATTCATCTAATTTTGGAATACCCTGTATAGTATTGCCCTGTTTAACGTTATCAAAAAATGTATAACTTGATTTTCTTTTTCTTATTAAGTCCAATTCAAGAACAAGGCCTATTTTACCGTGAGCAGTACCTGAGGCAAATATAAATGTACGTGGCATTTATTTGTTTGTTTAAATTTCAAATTAATTTTTGGATCCAATTTCATGTAGAGTTCCTATTTTTCATATATGATTGCAAGACTTAGTTGGTCTTAACGTGACCAAAGACAAAATCCGTTTTATTGTTGAAATATTTTTGGTTGACAATGTGTTTAATATTTTTAACAGAATGTACGTAAATTTGCTCTTCAGTTTTGCATTTGATACACATTTTTTAAACCACATTTCCTTATAAAGTTAGTAGATTATAAAGACTGTTTGATGTACAGGAAAGTCATTGGGGCGCCCTCTATATATCCAAAATATGACAGGATTTCAAATTGTACACACAATGAGGAAGTCGAAATTTCTGTCAAAAAATTTTAATTACTCTTTGGCATCTTTTTCTTGTAGTATAAACTTTTCTCTGAGCTTGCATTTTTTTACATCATTATTGCTTAAAATCCAATGAAGTGTTTCGTCTTGCCTCAGCTGACAAGGCATGTCGGACGTTAAGAAGCCCCTATAGCTTTTGTTTGGAATTTCAAATCCCCTAACATAATTTACATGTGCTTTGTCCCTTTAATTATCTTTTTTTATTTTTGAAAAGTTTAAGATTGTTTATTTTATAAATTTTTTTTAAACACACCTTTTCTTTTATTTATAAATGACTTTTTCTTTAAAAAAAAATCATATGTAAATTTATATCCTTTTATTCAAAAATCTAAAATGTGAAAGGTTTCTAATTTTTACAATCTCCATAAATTGACCAAAGGCGTCCGCAGGGGAAGGCTGGAAGGGCTCTAGCCCCCAAAAAAAAAAAATAAAATAATTCTAGAATTTTTTATTCTTAATAGAAAATTTAATATGTGCAATTCAATAAATTTTTCAAATTTTTTCCCAAAATATTTAATTACAATATGTACAAATGTAATTATTATATTATTATTATTGTAATTATATTTAATTTTTTTTTTTTTTTTTAATTTCATATTTGTGATTTAATTTTATAATTTTTTTTTTTCACAAAAACCTAGTTTTTTTAATAACTCTAGGTTTAAGAAATTTATTTTACATAATATATTTTTTTTAAGAAATCCGTAGATTTAAAAAAAAAACCTGATTTTTTAGGAAATAGTTATGAATTTTTGAAACTTTCTCCACAAAATATAATAATTGGTTCTTTTTTTCAAAAAAATTTATATTTGAAATGTAATTAAGGAATTTCTTTTCCTAAAATTGTCATTTTTGCGGACAACTCTGGATTTTTGAAATTTTTTTCCAATTAATTTATTAGTCTGTGAATTACTATGAATTTTTGAAATTTTTCTCCGTAAAATTTAATAATTAAATTTTTTACCAAAAAAAATTTTAATTTGCAAATTTAATTTTAGAAGTTTTTTGCCAAAAAGTTTAATTTTTTGTAAATACCTCTAGGTTTTTGAAAAAAAAATTCTAAAAATGTAATTGTCTGTGAATGGTTGTGGATTTTTAAATTTTTTTTCCAAGATATTATAATTGTAATTTTTTTTTTCCAAAAAAATCCAAAAACCAAGCCCCCCTCCATATACAATCTTGTGGACACCCCTGTTCACCCTCCTCTAAAATCGATACTGTCCAAGAACCTAATCACTATCATTATGACATACTTTTAGGCTCAATCTTAGTTACTTTTACCGAAAATGGATATTACTCTGATCAAAACTACATGAGATACAAAGAGAATCTCTTTTACAATATACGAGACAAGGGTATCAGCGTTTGCTTTTGGATGAATGTTAACTTTTTACGAGGGCGTAAAACACCCATAGTCACCATCACAAACCTTGAATCCTTTAATTCTTTATTCATTGGTAAGATTTTTAAAAGGTGACCCCATTGGTTCATATTTGTAGAATCATGTAACATATGTTTTCTTATTTATTTCAGGTATCATTGATGATGATATAACAGGCAATAAAACCATGTCACTGTGCTATGAAGAACAGTTCAAATCCATTTGCATGGATCTCCCATTTCGTTTTTTTCAAGCATGGAATCATTACTGCTTTCATTTCCGACTTGAAGAAAAGTCGAATGAAGAGGTTACCGCTATGGTCAAAGCTTATGTGGACGGAAAGACCGTTATGGAGGAATCAGGTACATTTTGAGAATCATAACTTTAAAAACTATTTACAGCCCCATTTTTGAATTATTTTTTTATTGTACTAAAACATTTTATGTTAGGTATAAAAAAACAGAATTTTTGCTAAATCTATTTTTTTTTTTACACCAAAAGTTAAATTTTTTGTATAAAAAGTTCAAAAATCCAAAGTTCTTCACAAAAAATTAAATTTTTTGTAGAAAAATTTCAAAAAATTTCCATTGATATGTACAGAAAATTAAATTTTTTGTAAAAATTTTTCTTTAAAATCCATAGTATTGTAGTAAAAAGCAAAAATTCAATCATTTGGCTGGGGGGCTATAGCCCTCGAGTCGACCCCATGCAGACACCACTGAATAATAAATTTGTCTTTAAATAAGCAGGCATTAGCTTTTTTAAATGCTTTAGTCTGTATTTTTAGAATTTATTCTCTTATTTGGTGGGTACTCTAATATTAAAAAGTTACCAGATAATATTTTTCCCTATGAGCACGTCGTTACCTTTATTGCATCACGCAACCTTTCCTTCAAAAAGAGACAGGAAAAAAAGTCATGCAATCATCTAGTAGTTAGCCAAATACGTCAATCATACCAACTGATATTAATCTCTTATATACAGCCAGACTATCACTGTTATATTATTTCTTGAGCATTTTTAAAATAAATTATATATATATTTCGTAATATTAAAATTTACAAGGTATATTATTCTATAATGCCTTAAAATATTGCTTAGTAATATTTCATTAAAAGCGTAGCTATTAATTTATATTTCTATATGATAGCCAAAATTTATTCATATAATTAATAAAATGGCCAATATATATATTATATAAGCAACAAGGGATTTACAAGAAGTTGTATTCCTGTTCTTTTGGAAACGGAGCATAACTATATAATAACTTATATAATATTTATGACAAAGAATAAATTATGAAGTAGCCATGACGTATCAAGGGAGAAGAAGGATTCGACAGCAGACAACAAAATACATAGATTATTTTGCGTTAGCGTGGTAACGCCGTGATTGTATCCTTCAACCATTCTTCTTAAAAAAAAATCTATAAAAAGGCCAATATCAGGAGATTGTTAGTCAATTCTTACCAACTACGGAATAATTATTCAATAATAGTATTTATGTGTTCACAGCTTACACGAGTTAAGTCTAATTCTACGTAGCAAATTTCTGAACACTGATTGGAGAAAAAAAGGAGAAAAATTGATATCTGACAATAAAATATGCTGTACAGAGGCGTCTACAGGACTTTATATATATATATATATATTAGGGAGGAGGGGGGCTTAATTTAAATTTAAAATATTAAATAATTGAAAAAACATTTGAAATATTAATTTTTTTATTCTATTCTAAAAAAAATCCAATTTTTTGGAAAAAAAAAAATTCAAATATTAAATTTTTTGGAGAAAAATTTCAAAAATCTATAGCTACTGACAGAAAATAGATTTTAGGAAAATGTTTTAAATTTCTTATATAAGATTTTCTAGTAAAAAACAGAAATACTTTTTTTTGAGGCGGGCTACAGCCCCTCCGGCCCACCCCTGCGGATGCCCCTGATGTATAGTGTATATTTTTGGGTTAACTAGGGAAGGCAGTGATATTGACCGAATTTTTCTTTGACACTAGACCAGACCGATCTTCTTTCCAAGACCGAATTAGTTCGCTCCACTAAAAATCACTAGGATCTCAGAGCGTTCTTGGATTTTGTAATTCGTTGTAAAGGGATGTTTATTTTTCTTTCATGAGAAATTTTGAATAATATTTTTATTTACAAAATTTGACGTACTTTTGACAACGTGAATAGTTTTTCTGACAGTATGTTTAGAATGATGTTTCTTTCCCCAAAATGCCAAATTTGTATATGTTTATTAGGAACAAATGAAACAACTTTAATTACTTAGTTGTAATTTTTGACAACTAATTATGTAATCTATTTTGAAATTGAACACATACAAAAAGGCTATGGTAGCAATGAATAAGTCACTCATACTATAAGCAGTGGTATAGATGCATCCAAGCTCCTTGGATATGACCATAAGGGACATGCCGCGTGAGAGAAGCTTCAAAATTTCACTCCTTTGTTGCTCCGTTTTACCCTTTTTAATTGAGTCAAAACTTTACATAAGGAATTTTGAGTTACAAAACCTATCTTTCACCGATTTTGAAGACAATCGGCGAATAAATTTCCGATTAATTAAAATTTAAATTAAGTGTACCACTAGATAAAATCAAACCTGTAATTACATATTTGGTAAAAATGGTCAAGAATTACGAACAGATTTTGGGCTTGTCTCTCTTTCTATTTTCGTATGAAATAGTTAATTACAAAATAGGTACATAAATGAATGATTTATACAAGTGAGCAAAATTGTGCTGTGACATGTACATTTATACAAAAATGTTAATTCGCTATGGATAGATAATGCATTTACAAATCCTTTTTTCAAACAAATAGTGGCTTATTTGATATAAATTTTTGATTATACACATTTCTGATTTATTACCTCTTAATTACGTATAACAACCTATCAAAAATGTATGTATATTTATTTGGGACATAATTGCTCACTAAAAAGTTTTTTAACAATGATTTGATAACCCATTAATATTGTCAGTATGAAGAACATATATTATAATAAAACATTGGCCTCACACATGGATAGCGTTTTTTTAATTCACGTCATTTTGAGTAAGTAGCAACCTTTAAAAGACAGCTGTCAAAATCTCATGGAAATTTGTTCTTTAGTTTGTGAGTTATTGACCTTACTGTGACTCAACTCTTGTTATTTCCAAAATAATGGATCCAAAGAATTACGTGCTTTAATTTTACATCACTCCTTAGATATTAAAAATACAATTCAAGCCAATCAATGGCTTCAAAAATGTTATAGGATCTGCTCCATAAAATTGAAGAAAAAATAATAATAATCATTTTATAAAACTTCATTTTGAATTTAAATAAATGTAATTTCTTTGTTAAGACCAGGGCTTTTCAGCCTGTATGGCACATATCAAATCCCTTCAAAAAAAGAGTAATTTTTCATTCGACGAACTCAAAATTTGATTACATTTATTATACATTTAGTATCGTTTTTTCCCTGCAAACTACAAATCTCATTTTTTGGGGAAAATCAAATGATTAGTTCCCTAGATAGATCATGTATATCGTTACCTGTATTGTATCACGCAGCCTTTCATCCGATAAGTGAATAAAATAAAAAAGGGCCAGAATCAGTTGGTAGTTAGTTAATTTGGCTACACTGTATAAGTTTCCTTGCACATCCTACTTTTTCTTTCTATTTCGATATTGGATACAACAATATTGGATAGTGAACAGTATATTATTGGATTAGGAATAGAGAGAGGTCAATTTTTTCGAGATATTCCGGCAATTAAGACTTTGTAGGGTAATAAATGTAAATAGAAGATATCATGTTCTGTGAAGAAAGTTGTGAATTTGTCTCTTATGAAGTATTACAGGGAAGAACTCGGAATCGATCTGTGGCCGGAGAAAAACACATCTCATTACGTAAGACATTACGACTGTTTTCTGGATCTACCATGAACCATTGCAGGATGAATGTAATATGTATCATGGAGAAAACTTCTGTCATCAAATCCATTAACTCCTTAAACAGAAAACTACAATAAATGTACATAAATAGATATATAGCATATAAACTTAGGGGCCTCCGTAGGATTAGATTTTGGGTTCTTGGACTTTTGAAAATGTTTTGGAAAAAAATTAGAAAAATTAAATTACAAATATTAATTTTTTTCGAAAAAAAATCATTTTTGAATTTCTTTTCAATACAAGCTATTTACAAAAAATTTAACAAATCCATAGCGATTCTCAAAGTTTAAATTTTTGATAAAAACTAAAACACTAAAAATAAATTAAAAAACTGGATCTTCCCAAGTGTGAATGTGTGTTGCTAGAGGATATTCAGACCGAAACCCAACAAAATGCCATTTGAACGTGACCAAAGAAATTTGGACCGTGCAGAAATCAACGGAGGAGAAGTTGTTACCATGGGTCCAGACCAATTAACCGGACATGAACGTGGTGTTCCAGTAGGATGGAGCGCCTGCAAACACGCCAAAAAGGTCCAGAAGGGATTGGAGGACAACTTCCCTTTCTGGCCAAAGAAAATGTGAGTCCCTTAATCACCAGATGCGAACCCATTGGAATTCAATTTTTGGGTACATGTTGAGTCCAAGGCCTGCACTGTTCGTCACCCAAATATCAACTACCTCAAGAACACCGTCAACTAGCCACTGGGATGCCATGTCTAAGGACTACATCTGCAATGTCTGCAAGGCCTTCCGTGGCCACCTGGATGAAATCATTGCTGCCAAGGGGGCTACATCGATGATTAGGGTAGACAAGACATCAAAATAGTTATTTTTATTTTATTGACATACCTTATTACAACTGGTACTGCTGAAATACATTTTGATAAAGTTTATAGATTGAAAGTGTACAGATTTGTTCCCCGCACCACGTATTAAAGCAAAGTTTCGACGCCTACGGGAAATACTGGGTACTACCACTGGTATACAATAAAGGTAACGTAGTGACTTTCAGCACCCTAGCGGAAAAAGTATATTATCATAGTGACCTCATTTTGGATAGATACCATTATGAAAAAAAATTCAGTTCTTGAAATTCCTGACGGGAAAATCCCACATTTACTATTTTAATTTAAGCCATAGAACACGAAAATGATCTTAAACATTTTCAATCGCAGTAAAATTAGCCTTTAAAGCTTTTTTTTATCATTGTGATTTCGATTCAAAGCATTATTTTGGAATGAAATAACAATATAGAAGAAAATTAAAAGTAAAAACAATTGATAAAAAACATTTTAGCATTCGAAAAATACTATATTTATTATATTATCTTGAATATAATTCCTACATAAGTGGTCTAATCATTTAAAAAAAATCATGTAAAAAGAAGCTAATATTTAAAAATGTTTTACATTATATGAAATCTCAAACTAAAGAATAAAACTTACATTAGAACTTAAAAAGATTTCCCATACAAAAAGGTTCGATTTTGATGGATTTTTTAAGTTTAACTTTTAATTTTTGTGGAAAGGTGTTTCTAAAATAAACCTAGTAACTTCAATTATTTGACTAATTGTAAGAAGTAATTAATATAACTACAAATGTATCATTTTTGAAGCCAAAAGCTACTTTAAATATGGACTTACTACAGAAACTCCAATAGCATACAAATTAACGATTGGAGGTGGGATCGAAGAAAAAGAAGACTCAAGTACTCCTCTTGATTACTTTTCTGGTGTAAT
Source organism: Lepeophtheirus salmonis (assembly GCF_016086655.4). Classification (NCBI taxonomy): domain Eukaryota; kingdom Metazoa; phylum Arthropoda; class Copepoda; order Siphonostomatoida; family Caligidae; genus Lepeophtheirus; species Lepeophtheirus salmonis. Next base: position 26,568,073 of record NC_052133.2, read on the forward strand.
TGGAGATTTGTATATTTTGTATGATAACGTGGAGCCGGAATTTTCACAATCCTTGTACCAATGCAAATTCACACCCCCAAGTGATAGCAATGTCATCAAATGGAAAATGGATCAATGGGAGGTGATTGGTGCAAAGGTAAATCCTTATAGTTTATCTTATTATTTACTTAATATATACAGAGGCGTCCAGAGGGAGTGGCTTTGAGGGGCTGTCGCCCCTCTCCCCTAAATGATGGAATACTTGAAAATTATGGAGGTGAAATAATTTTTTTTTCTTAAAAGAAAACAGCAGATAAAAAAATTAAACCAAAATATATATATATATAACCCTGTGGACTCCCCTGTATATATGGGTCACTTAAAATAAATTTGCTGTCTATAATGAAGTATTAGTTAATGCTTAATCGCTGTAACTCATGGACAACGCGCTCGGGAGAAGTTATTCTCTTGAGTTCAATGTGTGTAAGTTCGCACTCAGGTGATTTCTAGAGAAAGAAATATACTTTATGTATATGGATTTCACCAAAAGATCCCTAGGGTAGATGGAGTAAATGTAATGCTTTAATGTTTAATGAGAATAAATCAGTGCATGCCCCATCTAACCAATTAAAAGAGTATTAAAAAAATAGATATTAGTTGGGCAATCAAAAATGAAATTTCATATGTGTAACTCGGAGAATTGATCTCCTTTCAACAATGAATTTGATCAAAAATTGTCTTATAAAGACACTTGTGTTTTTGGAATGTAGTTCATAAACTACTCATCAAATGGATTCCTATTTTTGTACATCATGATAGCTATTGAGTTATGTAACAAACATTTTAAACAGTTTGAAAATATTTTTTGGCCTTAAATATTTCATCATATCATCTGATTTTGAAATAAACTTTTATCAGAACATGATAATTGTTCCATTTTTGATGGAGTAATTGGCAAAATAGAACTCCACCTCATTGTCTTATGGACCCTCCCCTATTGTCTATATCGTTATTCGTGAATTTCCTGGAGTATTCTTTGCCCGATACTCCACCAAAATCGGCCTAAAGACTCAACAACAAACGATACCGAATATTAGGAAAATTCCATAGGTCAATGAGGCATGGCTCTACATTGCCCCTTACTCCAACAAAAAATCACATAAAATCTATATTGACAAAAGATTGGAGTGGTAGGTTATGGGTTTGGGAGAAATGCATATACATATAACTAGCAAAGGGTTACCCGGCATTTGCTCGGACCAAATAGGAGAAGCAGGAAATACCATTGAAAATGATCAATTTTATAATATACCAACATATATGTAAGAAAAAAATTGTCTGCATGAGAAATTCATCTTCTTTTTTTTTTTTGTCTAAAAATTGCCAAAACGAAATTTGCGAAGAAAATTGCAAAAAACTATTTTCTGCTCATTTTGTACAGAATAACACATATTTGCTTTATTTTTTCGGACTTAAAAACCAAAAAGTTAGAATAATATCACCAAAAAATATTCCGGAACAGTGATTTATTTTTTTTAAATAATGCAAAAGTTAATTAATAAAATGTTCTGGAAAGTAAAAATATTATTATAAAAGAGTTAAAGGTTTTAATTTTATTCTTATATGTAAACGAATTTCCAGACATATTTCCACAAACTTTATTATATCTAAAAATTGGAAATCGATTTTTTTTACTCCTGGAAAAAAAACGAAAGTTCAATTTTTACCAACTTTTTTTTTTTTTTGCCCAAACCTTTTTTGATTTAGAATTAAATTGGGTCTTAATTCGTATAGTTATTGTTTTGAGACACCATTCACTTTTTTATTTAGAGCTCAACCCCTTATCTAGTCTTCTTTAGCTCTAAAAAACATTTTTTCTGTTTTGGCTATAGAATAAGCTCCCCTTATATGACTCCACCAAAAATCAGCAGCCCCATGTTAACTTGACCAGTGCAAAGTTTCAGCCTCCTAGGCCTAACATCGTGGCACCCATAATGGACCCAGGTTTATTATATATATAAAGAGTATTACCATCAATATATTTAATGGTTTTCATAGGTGTATTGCTGATCAAATTAAGCAAATCCGGTTGTTTTAAACCAACTTATGTGTAATATTCATTGCCGTAAATGGTTCATGTTAGAATTTATTTCTTATTTCAACCATTGGTTGTATTAATCAACTAAAATAAAGTAACAACTAAACTAAGTTACCATCTTAATAACTAACCAGTTTAGGCAGAATAATTTGAGGATTGAAGGTGCTTTATAAAAATTATGGGAGGTTTAATTTTTTTGCATATTTTTTTTTTAAATATCATGGTTTCTATAGTAGAGGAGATTCTCATACAATATTGTAAATCTTCAAATTAACCTACTTGAATTGTTTAGTTATTAAAATAGTAGCTTAGTTTAATTATTTATGGGGTTTAAACCATTTAAACAGCAATGGGTTTTGGTTGAGAAATGAATTATTATAATATTATTTATCAAAATGAATATTACACATGAATTGTTTTAACTCATTTCTGATTCTCAAAACGGTGGACCTGTTCACTTCCACAATTTTGACCACCTCACAAACAGGAACTTCCACGTAGAGAAAATTAAGCACTCTACGTTTCTTCAACCACACGAAACTGACTTTCTTTACAGAAAAAAACTTGTATAATGTAAAATTGAGTTTTTGTGTACACACACCTACACAAAATAATATAACAAACCTTGATGCGCAAGCTCGCAAATAAGGCACAATCTTAGGGAAAGGACGATCAGGAATGCCGTGAATAACATGGGTCTCAAGATCTACGTCCACCGAGAACGCCAGATCATAAAAGCAACTGTAAAGACCATCAGATTGACCAAGGCAAAACAAACTCCTAAATTGTATGAAGGGGCCTGGACATTATGGCCTCCTTCCTCACCATCTCTGAACCTATCTGACTATAGGATTTGGTTTGCAATTAAGACCAATCCCTGTGCTGTACACTACATAAATACTGTTGAGCTGAAGGCCTCCATTGAGAGGTTGTGGATGGTCATTTCTGATGAGTATGTCATAAGAGTGTGCCAGGCCTTCTGTGTATAAGCTGCAATTGATGCTCAATGTGGACATTTTGAATTTTAAGAAACGAAGATATGTTTTTCACTAGTTAATAAATTTCAAGGTGCTAACCTTAATCACATTTGAGGTCTTGATGATTTTGTTAATATTGTTCACTATGATGCATTTTTACTTACATACACTGTATATGAACAAATTTAACTTTTTCATATTTCCCAAGCCATTGACTTACTATTCTAATCTTCTTCTTTTTTTTTAAATTGTCAGATTGATTTTATTTTGTTCGGATAAAAGTTTTATCAGAATTAAAGAATATTATATTTAAGATATTTAATGTCAAAAATATATTCAAGCAGTGTTAAAAGTATTTGATTTCAAAACTTCATCAATAAAATGATTGTTTTGCAAACTGCAACTGAAAAAGGAAGGGTGTTCAAGACGATTTTTGATCAATTTTATGAAAATAAAGGAGCTCAGAACCCAGAGCTGGATTGATTTAAAAATTTGAAATTTTATTTTCGAGGTTTTATTTGAGTCAATATGACATATTGAATTTTATTCAACCGGATAAAATAAAATAAAAAGTGCAATGTTCCATAAAGATAGGTTTCTGATTGGTCATTTTTTTTTTCAGCCTAAAACTGTCAATACAAGCTATTTCTGTACAGAGAATTACCATGATGTAATTGTATTCAATCATCTGATTACGTATTATGATAATAAACTGTTGTGTGATGCTGTTGGAGGTGAGCTTCCATCCATTCAACCAAACGAGGAACTGGAGATTTTGTACAGTCGAGTAAATCAAACGTTCTTTGATTACGCAGAAGAGAGAGTTAATCCAGAGTGTCTATCAGAGGGATGGGGGAAAACAAGTTTTTGGATATCCCAGAAAATAGATAAAAACTCTGTTGATATGTACATCAATCCTTACACAGGGAGATCAGAGAAGATAACCTTTGAGACAGTGAGATTCAATGCAAATCCTAGACAAACCAATATATATTTTAATGGCCCACAAGAAATATTTGGTGGAATGAGTAATCAAGGGCTCGCTTGCGGTATATGTCTTGTTGTGAAAGAGGAATACAATCGACTTTTTCTCAAAGGCCTTTGTAATAGTGAGTTCACTGAGAACTTTTTTGATAGAGAGTACTACCCACATGGATATATCAACGATAAAATTCATTTCAAGTAATTCATTCATCAGGATTTCATACATTTATTTAATTACGTTTATTTCTATATTCAAACTTTACATATATATAACTTACAGGGGTATTGAAAATAGTCACATATTCTACGATGGAACGGAGCGTTGGAAACTTGAGTCACTCAGACGCCCTGATAAATTTTTAACCCTCTCGAGAGCTGAATCTATCAATGGTTTTCCGATAGGAAGACACAAGTGGGAATTCGTGCCCGAAAATGTGGACAATGAATCTCTGGTCATTTGTAATTTGGAGTCGCAGAATCCCTCAATGTACCTTACACTGTCTAACTGCTACCCTGAGAAATTTACTTGTGATTCTGGAAGTTGCATTCCAGTGGCGGAAAAGTGTGATACGATCGTCACGTGTGAAGGTACACATTCAATTAATGAATATATAATTGTCTAATTGTGATTTATATGTTTAGATGAGTCTGATGAGCAAAACTGTAGTTACCTCAAATTTCATAGTATTTATGCCTCTGCAATAAGGTAATCATTGTATAAACTACATTTGTGGGAAGTTAACATAAAAACAATCTTGAATAAAAATAAAGAAAATGAAAATATTCATTTTGTTAATCTTTACATCAAATAAAAGTCAGTTCAACATCAAAAATTTGGCCAATTTTAGGCATTGTAATCCAATTACTGGGAAAAGTTGTAACACACAAGAATATTAACTTCATTATTAATCCTTCATTTGATTTATGAATTTAAACTTGATCGCGATATAGTTATTTAAATGAAATATATAGATTTCTAATTCTTTCAATATGAATTTTTGCTATTTTAAGTTTAATTTTTGATACATCCAAAAAATTAATTTGAATAATTTGAGGATAGAAATTGACGATAATTATGTAACAACATATTTGCCCCTGATATAAAATCTACTCTTTTAAATTGCTGTTTAAGCTGTAGAACAAGAAAAAGAGCATTAAAACTTTTCAGAAACCCAAGTCTGGCATTTACAACCTTTTAAAGAATCCAGTGTTTAGAGTATAAATACATTTCAGAGCCATGTTTCGACATAAAAGTACTATTTGGATATAAATCAAAGAGAATAACAATTGATAAAAAATTTACAGCATTTGGAATATTTTTTTATTTATTTTCATCTATGTAGTTCTTTTGCATTGAAAAATGGATCTGAATCGTATTGACAGTGTGTCTCAGGGAATTGTGTATGAAACTTTGGAAAGGTTTCATTGTCTTACTAAATAATTTACAATTTTGTATCTCCAAAATATGAACTAGTCCAACAATAAAAACAAACCATTTCTTTGAAACAACTTTCTTCGTTAGACCAAGGACAAGTGAAATGGACGCCAAAAGAAATTGTGTTCCAGCTCTTATTGATGCCTCTTGCATCGTCCCCTGCTACTACAAGGGTTCCATTACCAAAATTTAAAAGATGAATGTCGAACACATCCTGTAAGAGATGTGCAAAAACGGAAAAGAATAGTTGACTTCCTAGACCTTTTGGTTTCTCAACTGTCCTCAAGATCGGTTTAGACGTAGACCGTGACGACGTCTTGGAGACAGTAGTCTTTACCTTGTTAAGAGAAACTACCCTAATGACAATTAGTTTCAGACAAGGCAATGTCCCCGACTGCAAGTCTAAGAAACTCAAAAGTGGTGTGAAGACAACATGGCGAATTTCTAGCCCTGGCCTATGTGGCCTCTGTCCTCACCAGACTATAGGATCTAGAGTTCCATCCAGAGGAAGACTTATGCCACCTCTCATGTGAATGTGGATACCCTAAAGACTACCGTGGAGAAGGAGTGGCCGTCATGTCGGAGAAATCCGTGAAGAAGACCTGCAAGACCTTTAGGCCAAGGGTGCCTACTTTGAGATTTAACCGTTAATAAAAAGTAAAATAAAGTTATAAAGTTTCATTTTCTTGCTAAAGTTGAGCTTGGAATATTCGTCCAAACATGATTTTTTTTTAAAAGGCTCGCAAGGCCAAATCTAGATTAGTAGAAGGTTTTTAAGGTAATTTTCGTGCTCTACAGCTTAAATAACAATAATAAATGTGGACATTCTAATACCCGAACTGTGTTAATTATATCTAGTTTAATTCGTCGAAAAATTCAAAATATGTAATCCAGACTCAATTTTGAAAAAAAAAAAAAATTCTAGGTTGTTTTTGTGTTGACATGTCATATATATTGATTGCAGCAATTATTTATGCTATATTCTCTCCATTTATGTAGCCCGCGTAAGGAAGATGGACGTGAGCCATTGCCCATATCATTTCATGTGGATATATTTGCTTTTACTCAAATTGAAACCGTGGATTTGAAGATAACAATTGACTTTTATTTGTCACTTCGTTGGTATGACTCTCGCTTGGACTTTCTGGACCTTAATGAAATTGCAAGTCTCAACAGTTTGAGTGAAAAGGAAGTGGAAAAGCTTTGGACACCAAAGATTGCTTTCACGAACGCCCTCGGTCCCTTTCAAACTGAGGTAGATAAGTTGAGCGTTTGTACGTTGATCAGAGAAGATAATCCTCGCATAGAGGACAATTCGCAGGATAGAGAGGGTTAGTGACTCACTAGTCATAAGGTGCAAAAATTCATAAAGTCCTTTTTGTATTTATAGCTTTGCTATTTGATGGTGAGTTTAACTCTATCAGTTTAGTCCGGGAATATTATCAAGACTATTCCTGCGATTTCGATTTGACTTTTTACCCATTTGATACACAGGTTTGAAAATATGTATACTTTTAAATTATTGTTGACTACTTATCTTTAGTTGTGCAAAATGGAGTTTACTGTTCAAGGTTGGACCTCAAACTACGTTGTACTGGAAATTAATGGCACGGGAGTAAGCTATAGAGGTAAATTTTTCTTATATACATTTCGTTGGTTTAAAGGCAAATAATGCTAAATGACTTCCTTCAAAAATAAGATACTACGACTTAAAACATGGGCTGAAAAAGGTTCTAGCTACACACATAGATGGTGCTGTTTTTTTTCTAATTCATCTCATTTTCATTTAGTAACAACATTCGTTAGACAGGTGTCAAAATTTCATGAAAAAATGTTTGGCTAAGTTTGACACTACTTTTGTTGAGTCCAAAATAATCGATCAACAACAATTTCAATCTTTAATTTTACACTGCTTTTTGATGGGGAAAAAATACCGTTTAAGCCAAGCAATGCCTTGAAAAGTGAATAAAATAATTATAACTTAAATAAAGCCTATTTTGAAAAAAAAAAAACTTGTTTTCTTTGTTAAACCCTAGATTTCTCAGACCAATTGTTATTAATTGTAATTAAAAAGTAGTTTAATTTCCAATTCAATATTTTCCCATATTTCAAGTGAAGTTAGTTTTTTGAATTCTGAATTGCACTCAATGTATGGAAAGTTTAAAAAAAAGTGAAAGTCAAATTAATATATCTACCAATTATATTATTAAAACTAATAATATATCAAATGATTATGATATAGTATTATGGATAAGCTAGATTCAAAGTTATGGGTTATATGCTTTGATCTATTGTAAATCTTTCCCGGGCCCCTAACTCTCAGTTGGAATTACGTATTACTATGGAGCAAAATTCAGGTCTTGGAACGCCCACCGGCTAAAACCCATATTCATTATCAGAGATGAAAATCCTGCAACTTTGTGGGCTGGCCCATTTTTTTGTTGGTTTTTTTAAATTGATAATCTGAAGAATGAATTTTCTTTTCCTTTGCAGTTGTCATTATTATTTAATTCCTGAGTAGCCCTTTCCTAAATAGCAAGGTTAATAGAAATACAAGGTGAGAACATCATGTAATCTGGCTTGCTAGAATTTTAAATTTGATGTATCGTACCGATTGCTCGGCAAGATAGGCAGATTTTGACTCACACACTACGAAGTCAAGCATCAGTCGTACACACGTTGTAGTATAACTTTGTATTTCTATTAACTTTGCAAAATAGATTCAATTATATTCAAAACCTGATTAAAAATTCGTGTGTGCTCATAAAAGATGGTGCGTAAGGCTGAGGATTTGTTGCGGAATTATAATTGTAAGTCCTTTTTAGACTCAGAGTAGAATTGGGATCAATATTGAAATCATTCTTGCGAATGTTTATATTATTAACCACTCCTCCCTTGTCACAGCTGATTGTAACTGATTTCCTTCAAAATATTCCTCAAATTGAAAGACTTGCCATGTTGATTTTCGAAATCTTTTTTTTTTAACATGCCCAATTCCCATTTTACAGAGGATTAATATTGTTACATAAGTCATAGAACACGATAATAATCTATAACATTTTCAATTCCAACAGGTTAGGACTTTTGAGTAATCTTTTTTTTTAAACTCAGATGTTTTTAGTATAATTTTAATACAGAACTATATTTTGAAATCAATTAACTATAGAGATGAAAATTAAAGGTAATGACAATTGATAAAAACATACCAGCATTCGAAAAATATAATATTTATTAAGTAATCTTCAATACAGCTCCTAAAAAATTGGTTCTATCATACCAAACTCAAGTAAAATGAAGTGTTTTATTCGGAAGCTAATATTTTTTGCATATTTTTTGATGTGCGTTGTAGTATAGGTAGCTAAAACTAAGGAATAAACATTATATTATAACTTAAGAAGATTTGCCATAAAAAAAAGGTTTGATTTTGATTGATTTTTTTAAGATTAACTTTTAATTTCCTTATAGAATATTTAATAAATATGTAGAGTAAAGTTGCATGTAATTTTTTTAGAAATAAAATATAATTAAGTCAATGACTTGACCAATTGTATGATGTATTGAATATTTTAGAGGCAGGGAAAGTTCAGAAATTAAATATAAATAAGTTGATTAGATGACTTACATCTAATCAATAAATACTAATCAAAACCATTAAACATGAAACATATTTAAATTAGAGTTAATCTTCCTACCTCTAAAATATTAATTACTTATTACAATTAGGCAAACAATCGATTTAATTTTGAAACATTTCCACGCAATCTTACATCAAATATTTTGTAAGGGAAGAGTCAAAAAGATGCTCTAATGAGATAGTTACGGTCATAATACACGACTTTCTGGAGTTTGATGATTCTGGAGCCTCAGATATAACTTTAATTTAGGATACATGTAGTATATACAGAGTATAAATATGTAATTATCAAAGCTTTAGTTTCATTTCTTCAATGCGATAACAATATCAAGAGAGTTGAACAGAAGCTTTTCAAAAGGGATTACTCCCAAACTGAATATGATGTTGTGTACATATATGTATTGTATAATCATATAATACTAGAAACCTGTAAGCAGAGGCTCAAGTGTACCAACTACAAATTTAAAACAAGTTATTTTATATCTAGGTTTTAGTAAAAGAAGAAGCTCTTTTTTATCTCTGACTGAATATAATCACTATACCATATAATACTATAAACCATTGAGTAAAGGTTTTTCTTCACACACAACCCATCTTTACTTATGAATACTTTAATATTCTAGAGTGCTCACAAACAAAAACAAACAAACCAGTAATCTCTGTATGCAACATACAAATCGACTGACAGAATTAGTTCATTTTTTACATACCAGCGTTTATATTTTATTCAAATCTTAAGATATACTGAAAATTATTTCTTAGATCATTTCATATATATATATGATATACGTCAGGCTGTACTACATACAGTGCACCCTGTATACACGCTTGATGCTACATGCACACGCCTGCAATATTTCATTAATATCACACCATTGTTATTTCTTAGATCAAAATATCTTTATGATATACACCATGGAGCACTATATAAAGTGCAACCTGTGGATGTTTTTCATACATTCACAAAGATCAACTTTCCTTTATTAATATAACTTAAGCTGTCTAAAGAAATCACTAAAGTATACGCGTAGAAAGACTTTCATTATCATTCCAACCTCAATTTTCCTAGATACTTATAGGAAAATTATTGCTCATATATATCTACACTTTTACAAAATGTCTTTTAGCACGATTTGACTTTATACCAACGATTTATATATCTGATTGTCTTCATGTTTGTTTGATTCCATGATAGGGAAACGTAATCTTGTGGAGTATTCGATACAAATGGAGAAAGCATTTGCAGATGTTACAGACGATATGAGAAGCTCAATTCAAGTTCGAGTTGTTTTTCGTAGGAGAATGGAGTATCACGTCACAAATACTTTGTTCCAAACCCTTGTTTTAGTTCTGGTAGGATGCTCAACTTTATTTTTCCATGTGAATAATTTTCAGGATCGTATCATGGTAACACTCACCGTCATGCTTGTCGTTGCAACACTCACATCAACAATTCAAGCAGTAATAGTCTAAATAACGTATAATTATAATTGTAAAAATTTGACCTCTAGGTATGTAAAAAGAAACTGAAGCATGGTCATCCTGACAATTTGAAGAATATTTGGGAGTCGAGCAGCTTAGGGATGAAGAAAATAAAAAACAAATCCTATTTTGTATCTAGCAATGATAGAGGAAGGAGTTACCAAAATACCGATCCTCAATTCTACTCCGAGACTTATACTTATATAAACTCCGAAGCAAATCCTCAGTGTTACTTTCCATTATCCATTTGCTCAGGCAATTTATACTTAGATGATCCCTCCTCAAAAATTAGAAAATAAGGATTATAGGGCTTGGGACAATATAAATAACTCTGATTTCCGTCGGTAGTGTTATTTCATGCCAGAATATGACTCTGAATCTTAAAAATATTCTAAAAACGTGATTTTATTTCTTAAATTTTATAAAGGCTCTAAAAGACAAACCTGGATCTCTTGAAGACCATTCAAATGTCATTTTGGTGAATCAGGGCTTACAATAACAATAATAAACGAGATTTCAGACCAAGGACATTTCATAGCCTGAATCTTGTTATAGAGATCTATTATTATTGCACTTCTTATATGTTAAAATAAAAATAGATGAAAAAATAATTTATCCGGGTTTGCCTACAGATAGGAGTCTCCAGGCTTAAAACTAGGTTAGTCCAAGGTTAATAGAAATACAAGGTAATACCAATACGCGTGTACAACTGATGTTTGACTTCCACCACGCTTTTTAATAGTAACGACATAGTGTATGAGTGGTTGCGTAATTTACTGAAAACCTGTCTCTCTTGTCCAGCAGTTTGTACAATACATCAAATTAAAAATTCTAGCAATAGTCACGTCATGGAATATGATTGGTTGCGTGTTTTGTCAAAATCCGTCTATCAGGGCCTGCAGTCGGCATGAAATATTTCATACAAAATGATAAAAAGGCCGATTACATTATGGTCTAACCTTGTATTTCTATTAACCTTGGGTTAATCTTTACCAGGGGTAGGCAACCTTTGAGACATGGAGTGCCAACTTTAAAAAATAGTAATGAGTCGATTCCGATTTTGATGTATCGGCTCACCTCTAAAACATAAGATAATAAATCCTACTTGCGACAGGTGACTGTAAAATACGTTTTTCTTCACTTAGTAACTCAAGTCTTTTTCTAAGGTCATACAGAAATTATATTTCTAGAGTAAAGTTCTTGTTGTAAGTTCCTGTTGGACCCTGAATATAATATAGGATTGACATCCGAGCAATTCTTGCCAATGTCCATGTTTATTTCCTTCTCTCCCTCCTCCCTTGTCACAGCTGATTGCAGCTAATCTAATGCAACGTCATGACAGCTAAGCTACTCTCCTCTATAATATTATTCTAATTATCAGGGTTATTCTGTTGATTTTTTTTTAATATGCCCAAATTACACACGATTTTTATCACTATAGATGTGTGTATAAAATATATTTAGTGATTTGTTTCTGTATCAAAAGTGATCAAATTTAAATGACGGAAATTTGCCCTTTAAGAAAAATAGAAACTCCCTTAGAGTTAAATAGATATTAATTGGGGTAAATAGGTAAATGGGATTTCTAATTGAGTGAGGAGTTTTATTAATAAATAATTTACGAGTCACAAAAAAATTAAAACAAGTAAAATGACCATTATGAGTATTATGATATTTATGGCTCTGTTATGTTATATTTGTGATAAAAACCATGATTCCCCCAATTTAATCATCTATTCATGAAATATGAATCTGTGATATGAATGAATAATGACTAATAGTTGGTTGAGCGATCCATAGAATGTTCGACACATGGAGAAATCACGCATACTCCTTAGCTTGTTTTTCTTCCCCTCTCCGTTCCGTAATCACGGTTTTGTCGTGGGCTGACCTGAACGACTATTGAAGACTCACCATAAGTAGCCCAAAAACATTAGTTATTTAGTAATTACGACTTTGCCCAGAGTTTTATAAAATATGAAATTTTAAGATCGCCCTCTTTTTCTAATTGCAACCTCAAGAGGGTTTTGATTTTCCAAGGCTGGCATCATTATTATTTTATTTTTGAAGAGAGAACAGTAAGTATAAAGTAATCACTAGTGCATGAAAGACGAAGAGTAAGTTTGAGGATTTCTTGTAGAGTTATAAGTGTAAGCCCTTGTTGGACTCGGAGTAGAATTGAGGATCGACATCGTTATAATTCCTGCCCATATCATTGCTATAAACGGAGTATGGTTTGTTTGTATGCCCTTTGTCTCATAGCTGCTCGCAGCTAATAAGCTGCTCTCCTCCCAAATTTTCTTGAAATTGTCTTGGTAACCACTTTTTTTAATGTTCCTTCAATTGATCAGATGGAGTTGCACTCATTATGTATAGTATAAGTAATATTATAGTATTACTAGAAATGGGATTTGTGTATGAGTGCAAGGAAAAGGCGTGAGTGAGACATATGGTATTCCTAGATTAAGACCCTGAATTAAGATCAGCTCCCTGTTATAGGATTTTGAGAGGAGAAAATAAATTATTCCATGTAAAAGGAGAACCTTTTACAGGGAATGTATTGGAATTATATTTAAATTCATATACCTATGTATATTTATTTTATTGCACATTTTAAAAACAATTTAAACCGGAAGATAAGCAATAGTTTTTCTTTGAGAGGGAGATGTTCACACCCCCACGACATATTAAATAATGAAGAAAAAAGAGCACACACATCAACTGTTTTTCTTTTTCTAATTGCTAAATTTAGTTTTTTTTCTTTACACAGCTCCCTTTTTTTAATTATTAGAGTTGCTCCTTCTGACCTAGGAATTGTCTTTGAAGTCCATATACATTATGTATATTTCCTACTCTAGGAACAACCCGAATTTATCCTGAGTGCGTTGTCCATTAAGCTAATTTTTTAGCCTACCCGTTTTTTTATATTATTTGAATCTCTGGCCCTGGTTCTAGAAAGAAATTAATTGAATTATAAGGGTGTTTCAAATCTTTTTTTTTTTCTTCAACACATATTTCGTTTATTGATCCCCTCATGTGGGAATAAAATTATACTGATACGTTTTTTAAGGGGAGAGTTTTAATATTTAAAAATTAAAGAATATCTTAAATATTAATAATTTTGATTCTTTTTTATTTTGTCTTTCTTTATTTTAAACCGAATGAAAATCGACTTAACCCATTAAAAACCAGACATATCATGAATAGAGAAAAAAATTCTCCGAATGTACCAGATGTAAAATGAGGACATATCAGATAAAAATGGTAGTATGGCCCCGTTGTGGTCGGTCATCCCCTACTTCCGAGAGTTTTTCATCTGAGCCTTCAAAGTATCTAACTTTTTCGTATGTGACAACATTTCGTATCAATCATGAAACTCTCAAAATATGTCAGGTTTCTTTTCGACTTTGTGCTCACACATTGGCGAAAACCTTAATGCCGAATTGATACTTTGTCTAAAAGGATAATTATTAACAGTCATATTACCTACACCTATTTTAAAAGATAAAACCAAGAAAATAGTAATGCGTTTATTTCGTAAGGTGTGTTCCATAGTAGATGTGAATACTTTTTAAAAAGATATATGCATAAATTATTTAGTTATGCATGAATCAGCATCAAATATATGTATTATTTTTTTCGTTAATAAGGTGTTCAGCCAACGGTTCGGAGACCCCTCCTTTGCAAAGCGGTTTGAGTTCAAGAAAATTAAATTCAATAAAACGTCCAGAGACTGCAACGCTAATTTATCCGTCTCATTTCATAAGATGCCAACCCTTGTATTATTATGTCTCACTTAAGTTGACAGAATGTGTTTAAAATCTCCTTATTTACAATCAAGAATATAATGCTAAGTCAAATCCAAATAACTGTTTCTCCATTTTACTTATAGGGACTCCCCAAAACAGCCTACTACAAATTGATAGACTACTGGCTCATGTTCTGTTTCAATATCCTTGTAGTCCTCATGTTTTATCATACATATATTCATCACTACGTTCGCCAAGAAAAAATGCGCATGTCTTCCCGTAACTCGATTCATCCATTGGGTAACACCATTGGAACTACTGCACGAAAACCCGGACCTCGACAGAGACCTATCGGAAAATATATGACTCAGGATGACATTGAGGAAGAGGTCATCAGGAAGGCGAGGCTTGTGAATAAAAGAGGAAAATTATGCTTTTTCTTGGGGATCCTCATCTTTAATCTGATTTTTTTGGAGCATTGCCTTCTCTGAGTATGTAAAAAAGGCTGAAAATTACATTCTAAAGAACATTTAAGAGTGTGTTTTTATGTATTATGATGACAACACATGTAATATAGATATAGTTTTTATCAAAAAATCATCAAATACGTTAATCATATGAAAATATATTTGTAATTAACAATAAAAAATTGATTATTATTTAATAGAATTATAGATAATTTATAATAGTATGGTCCTACGATAGTAAAAGCGGTTTTAAACTTTAGCTTGAAATGGATTTTTAAACTTATAATTTCAAAAAAATAAAGATATAAATTAAATCACTGCATTGAACCGTCATATGAAAACTAAGTTATTGAAAATAAGGAAACTCATATAGAGGGCCTAATATTAAAAGATGTTAAAATGAATGGACAAAAAAATATATTCATTGCTTGACAGATAAATTAATTTAATTGTAACACTTTCGCAACGAATTCAAAATATAGTTGATTAAAGCAAAAATAAATGGTTGAAACTAACGATAGAAAGAGTGAATGAATTGTAGTAATAATAAAATTAGTAGACAACAATGAATTAAATTGTCAAGTCTGAAGAAGATGAGTGCGTACATTGGTGAAACCAGGACATATGCTATGTCATTAAGCTAATCAAATCAATGTGCGTGTATTCATATATTTAATCGAGTATTAGAATGTTTTCTAAAACAGAAAATATATTAATTGAAGAACAAATAATCTTGTCGAGTTGGTACATTTGCGGTTCTATTCGATGACTCGCTTATGAATATACGTCGTATACATAAACCCAGATAGGGTAAATATCTAATCATCCTAGTTATTAGTGTAAGAGGGTGAATGCGAAAATAAACATATATATTCTGGACTCCGATAAGCAGATTTTCGTTTCGTTTTTACTTATTCAAAATTCTGTTTACGTCTTAGTAGCTTCATACATACAAGAAAGCGAGCAGCAAATTAGCTTTCCATGGTCAAAAGAGTATATGACATCCCCAAATACATATGATGTGTTATATAAATAATAATTAATCATTATCAAATCCTAAAAAATCCCAATAGGAGAGGCGATAGTAGTTATACATGTTGAAATTAAATAAACCAACCTTATCTTTTGACGATAAAAATAAGGTGTTAAAATATTTTAAGTATTGGTTTATATGTCATATTTGTTTCATAGGAATTATCATAATAATAAAAATCTAATTTATCCTTCTTGACCAAAGTCTTCAGTAAACTTTTCTAGTCTAGTCAAATCAGCTTGATTGACAGTGGGTTTTTGGGTAGCCAAAGAACGAAGCATGTCGTTCATAGTTACATTTGGTTCCATTAATTTCTCTCCAGGCACATCCGCCCAAGGCATTTCAATGGCTCCTTTATCAGAAGGTAAACACGGCATAAGAAGGTCATTTACGATAACATCTTGGTCTAATGGAGAAGGACCTTTAACCTAAGATACAAATATATACATTTAGGGTAAAATATATTTAACAATACAATTTCAAAATTATTTTTTATGGCGTTTCATAGGAATGGATCATTGAAAGAATACTCAAAATCAGTTAAAAATGCTCTTTCACTGAAAAAAAAAAAATCTAAACAGAAAATTTCAAATATGTGGTGTCATAACATAAAATAATCTTAAACAAAAATCACGAAAATGAGAAAATTGGAATTTATGTATTCAACTTCATATATACTGATACATGTACACAAATTTTTTTAAGACATATTCAAGTCAATTATTGGCTTTGTATTCAAATTTGTGGGATAAGTTAAGATACTCAAGAATTTTAAATATATTTTAAAACCTTCATTTAATTTCAGAGACTTATATTGTCCCCGATATCGTCTTTCAAATAAAAAACTGTCCATTTCTCATTATTTTATTATGACGGCCTTTTTTGGCTACTTTAAGTGGAACCAAGAGCGCACCCAGAGGGTCAATACAAATAAATTGTTTATAGAAATTCAGTATAATTCGTCGAAGAATACAAATGTAATCCCCTCTCAATTCCGAGAAAAATTATTCTATATCACTTTTGAGCTGACAGGCAATATACAGGCTAAATACTCAAATAATTCCAAACAACAAAATATCGTCACTATTTATAAAGACAAACTTATATAAATGAAACCCGAATTAATAATAAATATATCTACTCATTATTGAATACTCAAGGAAGTGGTTGAGCATTGACTTGAGTAATCCTTAAAAAACACTTCAAGAGACAAACTAACCTTTCTAAAGTGAGTAGCCGTTTGAACCTTTCGCACAGGCTGCATTAAGGCTTCTCTTACGACAATTTGTATATCTGCACCGGAATATCCATCTGTCCTAGATCCCAACTCTCGAAAATCTGCTTCTGTTATTTCAGTACGTGTATTACCCAAATGCATCTTAAACATAAATGTTCGAGCTTGTTCATCAGGAAGAGGTATATATATACGCTTTTCAAATCGTCGTCTAATTGCAGAATCCAAAGTCCAAGGAATATTTGTAGCCCCCAATACAAGAACTCCATCGTTATCAACACCCACTCCCTGCATTTGAACGAGAAATTCGGTTTTAATACGACGAGCAGATTCAGATTCATTTTCTGATCGTGATCCACAGAGGGAGTCTACTTCATCTATAAATATGATGGAGGGTTTGTGTTCACGGGCCAGTTCAAATAGACTTTTGACTAGTTTTTCCGACTCGCCGAGCCATTTGGAAACTAAATCTGAAGAAGATACTGAGAAAAACGTTGAGTTATTTGCTTCTGTAGCGACAGCTTTTGCTAAATAGGATTTTCCTGTTCCTGGAGGTCCAAATAAAAGAATTCCTCTCCAAGGCTTCCTTTTCCCAGTAAAAAGATGAGGGAATTTAATAGGTAAAATCACAGCTTCCTTAAGGGACTCTTTAGCTGTATGGAGACCTGCAACATCACTCCATTTGACGTTCGGTTTTTCCATGACAATGGAATCTTCAACCTTGGACATCATTTTCTTTTTTTCAGGATCCTCATCAGAGTCTGAATCGTCTTTTGAATCCTTCTTTTCTCCTCCATCTTTGATAGGCTTTTTGGGGCGGCTCTGCTTCTCGCTTATGTATTTCTTTATCTTTTCCCCTCGATTCAAATACTCTGTGCATTTGTTACGAATCATTTCCTTGGACTGAAATAAAGGGATTCATTAGTGAATAAATCATTTATCATGGAACTCCAAGAAATTGGCATTTGACGTCATAAATAAACAAAGGGAGGAGAACCTTATCAGAAGGAGCCTCGTATTTAATCACATGCAAAAAATACTCCACGGCATGTTCGTAGAGCTTCAAGGCTTCTTCATAGTTCTTATCTTTGTCCTCCTTAATGGCTTTTGTTGCCAAATCCAGAGCCTTTTGTAGAGTCTCTCCGGGCATTCCTCCTTGTTCTTCTTCGAGTGAAAAGAAATAACAGCTTAACACTATTTTTGACTGCTACATACGCGATCGATCTACAGACTCTACTCAGGAACATTGAAATCTAGTCATTCATATCTGTTTTTGGCGTGCGCTTATTTTGACCCAAGTGCAAAAGGATTTTCTCATATTTATAACGAAAAGCCTCGAAATTGAAACTTTAACACTTCATCTCTTACCCATTTCAAAATTGAATTAATATTTTTACAAAAAGTTTAAGCATTCGACAATTAAAATCATTTAAATGACATGGAAAATGTAGCATATATTTTTAAACTAACACAATTTGTATATTGAAAAACATTATTGTGTACTAATTATAGACAATATATGCACTCAATACCCCTAAACTATGGTGAGACAATAAGGTGTTAGTCCTTCTATTTGTTGGCCACATTTTGACATGCAATTGGGTTTTCATTGTTACACAACTTGGTTGTTTAGGCCCCTAAAATGACCGACATCAACAATGATGACATCATATGCAAACGTTCTATTGTAAGACTACAAATATTATATTGGATGATCATTTCTTTTGATAACGTTAAATTAGAAAAATATAATACATATTTTATGTCATTAAAAAGATAATTGTTTAATGATTAAGCTTTTCAGACAAAGAATTTTAATTAAGTTTTGAAATGGGTCGGATATGAGCTGTTAAGTTTCTATTTACGCATTTGATTATTTTATTAATGTAAGAAAATACTTTTGCACTTCCGTCAAGCACAAAAAAGAGAGCATTGATTAACATTTCTGTGTTCCCTCCTACTTAGAAAATAAGACACACAGTATTCATAAAATATGTCCTACCGGTATGTAAAAATAAAAGAAACCGAAAATGAACGTGGTAATTCTGACAATTTGAAGAATATTTGGGAGGAGAGCAGCTTAGCTATCATGACGTTTTATTAGATGAGCTCCAAGTAGCTCTGAGATGAAGGAATAATAAACAATTCCGACTATAAAGCAAGTACATAATATGTTGTCATATAGGCTGGAATTACTCGGATGTCGATCCTACATTTACACCGAGTCTAATAAGGAATTAAGATTATAAATCCTTATTGTTTGTCTCCGTCTTTTATCAACAAACACACCCGTGTTTATGTCACAAATTAATTAATAATGATAACAGGTTAGGAAAATAAAAGAAAACTTATTCAAATTGCCAACTAGAACAAGTCGCTCCTGTTTTCTTGGACATATTTTATGCACATCTGCGGTGCACATTAGCTAGCTGTCAAATCCCTAAATAGTGTATTATCTTATACAGATGACTCATTTATACATAAAATTGAAGTGAATGAATCAAAATATCCTTACTCATCAATAATTATTATCCAACCCATATCGTATCTCATTATTTCATATAGGTATAACCACTATTATGGACTAGATGCAAACTTTTATCCTATTTTTTTAAAAGTAAAAGCACTCATCTCATTAAAAGAGCCACTCAATGGAACAACCGTAAACGTCATGAACTTCAAAGGCAATAGAACATTGTATTAATAACTTAATTTTTTATTAAATAAGTGCTTCAAACTTAATTATATGTAAATTGAAACATAATCCATAAAAACCATCATATGGGGAAATGTATTTCATATAACGAATATAATATTATTAGCTACATAAGGATCTATTAGTAAATGCGTTTTTAAAAGCTATCGTAGTGTTGCAATCTGAAATAATAAGGATATAAATTAATACTACACTCATCTTTAAGTATAAGATAGTCATACCTGTACAAATATGCAGTTCCTCTATTGTTTCCAAAACTGAAATAACCTCCATTGAGACTAAAATCCATTGTATCAACTCTACGATAATTATGATTTGGGGATGGAAAATTATCAAACACTGTCAAACTAGGAGTATGAATCAACTTGATGGCGTTATCTTTTAACACAGAAGAACCAGCCAAAATTTCAGAGCTTGGTGAGAATTTAAGACTGGTGATCTTGGTGGTTAAATTCTTAACAACTTTGATGGGTTTGGGATTATATGATGACAGTACATCAGAGCGTTCATAAATGTTGATAATACCCGAATCGGACCCAGTAGCCAAAAGACGATTATTTCCAGATAATGCCAATGATGTTCCTTGGAGTGCACCGTCATCTTTAAAACGATGGGAGCAATCACGAGCTCGAATGTCCCATATATAGACTTCACCACCATCTACAGTAAGATTAATCAGATAATTAATAAAGAAAACAAAAAAAATTGAAGAATATACTTTACCTCCAGTGGAGTAAAGAGTACTTCCATCAGAGGAAAAAGCTGCGGATCTGACTGAATCATTCATTTTTAAAGTAAAAATCATTTCTTTAGATCGAGCTTCAAAGAAATGTATATTGCCGAATCGACCCAGCGATGCTAAATATTTTCCATGAGGAGAAACGTAAAAGGGTCCAAGTCCACCTTTATTTTCCATTTCATCACCCGATATAAAGGCCCGAGATATTTTACCCTTGATCATATTATAAACAAAAAAATGCTTATGATGCACAGAGGAAGCAATGAATTCATTTCCATCAGATGAAAAGTGCGTATTCGATATAGGAAAATTTTCAAAATTAATGGTTTGAATTTTTGGATTCGTTTTCCCGTCAACCTAATAATATATATGAACAATTTTAAAGCATCTCAATATTGATAATTCCCTCATTCAGACCTACTTGAAATAAGGAAACAGTGCCATTGCTTCCAGAAACAAGTCCAACAGTGGCAGAGGGATGAAATTCAACAGATCGAATGATGAAGCCTTCTCCGTAAGTATCTTTATTTAAGTCTTTCATTCTTCTAAACTCCAACTTCCCTTTGAGTAGTTTTTTTGTCGTCCTTTTATTGATGGACATCACTTTTGTCGTTTCTTGAAAGAAATCCTCCTCCTCATCTTCAACGACTCGATCTAAATCCGCCCACTTTGGTGCACCAATTAAGGAAACAAATTTTTCTTTCAGTTCCTTAGAGTAAGAGTTTTTAGAGTCACGATTGGGGACGTATTTGGGGAGTCCCACGGCTTCAGTTTGAATATCATCATCTTCATCGCTCCAAGCCACTTGGCGCCGTCCGTCACTCTTTTCTTCTTCATCCTCATCGTCAGAGTTTTCATCACTGGACTCCAGACGTTTGAGTCCTTTGTTCTCTTTAAATTCTTCATCATTAAGAGGATTATATGTATTCCCGAATAAAAATGCTTCCAATGATCTAAAAGAGATGAAATCGATCATTATATTAATTAATAATTATTAACATATTAAATAATTGAGACTTTTACTTTTCAACGGTTTCATTTTCCTCCTTTTTCCGTTTATTCTCCAAAGTCTCCTGGGATGCCTCAAAGGATGTTTCCATTTGTATAGCTACATCTTCCTCTTCTTGAGGAGTTGCGCTGATGTAAAATCCAGTATCGTCCATATTCGACACTTTCCGCTTTCGAGACATGTTTTGCTAATTAATAATTGTTATTGTTTCCACGTGCGTTCTCTGTTTATTTTGATTTTTTAAAGAGCTGTAAAAAAAACAGCATGAGACGTTGTTCCGGGATCTGATGTATTCTGCCTATTTATTTGTAAATGTAGCCCATCAGCAGAAGCTACAATGATTTATTTTCATAATACTGATTATGGACTCCAGATTTATATTCTTCCACGAATTGTTCTTATGAATCTTTTGGTTGCGTCAATAATTGTGCTACTTAAAGTAGCCAAAATTAATTTTCACAATAAAATAATGAGAAATTGATGGATTTTATGCATTTGAAACGTGGCATATCCGGAACTGTGGAGCATTTTTACGTGAGGTCATTTTGGAGGTCTATTATAAACAACCAAGTTTTATGCAAAACGAAAATCCTTTTTTTCATTAATATTAAGGGAATTAGTGAACTATTGGATGCCAAAATGGGATTTAAACTAGGATTGGGAGTGGTTAAATGAAATGCCCAACTCTGAGTCCAACGGACATTATTATTTTTTTAATAATATGGTTTATAGCTAATATAAGTACTATTGAGTCATTTGAGTCTATATAGTTTAAATATAGATTAAATTTATAGCTATAGGTAGTTAGTTATATGTGATAAATAATTGTGCATTGTATAAAGAAAATATTTGGAGTATCTAGCCGGATTTAAACCCTTACTGTCTATCAAGAATGTATCCCTTTAATTCAGTGGTCGGGGAACAGGGATAAATATCCCAAAAATGGGGCAATTTAGAATTTTTTTGAGTTAGTGGAAGAGTGCAGTCAATTAGTGGCCTGAAGAAATCAGTCACAAGACATCTGACCAAACTTACGAAAAGGTTATTTGACTTCTTTCCAGAGTCTGATTTATATACTGTCAGCTGGATTGTAAATCCTTTCAAATGCCAACTGGCTGATTTGCCTGACGAGCTTGAAGGATTGGTAGGATAACTTATTGAACTTCGTTCAAATAGTGAAATAAGCATGTAATTTGAGGCCAATGATGCCCTATCTGGCTTTTGGATGTCAAAAGCTGTAAAGGCTTATATAACTGCGTATTTGGAAGCGACTTAAATGGTGCAACCCTTTGCAACAACCTACCTTTGTGAACAAGGTTTCTCTACCCATATAAATCTTAAAATGAAGTACAGAAACCGGTTGGATCCCGAAGACAGCATCCAACAGTGACATGCAAAATTACTGATATTGAGTCTGTTGTAGTATCAAAAATGAAACACTATCATTTTTTTTAAGGCCAGAGAGCCGATCTAAATAAAATATTCAATCTTTTTTTCATTAGATTTATGTTTGTGTCATTCTAATGGCATAGGAGATGAACATTTCCCCCCCATGACAGTGGATTCAATCAAGGTTAATAGAAATACAAGGTTATACCATAACGCCTGTACGACTGATGTTTAACTTCCACCACGCTATTAGTATTGACGTCATAGTGGATGATTGGTCAAAATCTGTTTTTCTAACCCAGCAGTTGGTACGATACATTAAATGAAAATTCTAGCAATAGTGACGTCTTGGACTATGAGTGGTTGGGTGTTTTGTCCAAATCTGCCTGTCTTGGCCAACAGTCGGTACAATACCTCAGATTGAAAATTCTAGCCAGCCCAATTACATGATGGTCTACCCTTGTATTTCTATTAGCCTTGGATTCAATAACATTTTCTAATTTTTTTTAGGACTTTGAAGTATATGAAGTGAACTAATTTTACGTGTGTGTCATGTAAAGATAAAAACAATAACTGCTTTATTTCTGTTTGTAAATGAGTAATTTACAAAGATTTTTCAAGTGTGTTATTTCCATGCCATAAAAAAGGACTTTTACTTCCTAGTGTTAATGAAATGAACATCATGCACTAATTTGTGGTAAATTAATTTTACAACAAGTTCTTTAGGGATAACGCTAAAAAAAGTTACCTGACCCCTGCTCTAATGGCTAGTTTTGTTATATTTCTGACTCGAATATCTATTAAAAATATGTTTTTACATCGTTATACAAAGTCGTTGTAGATATAATTTAACAATTGTAATGGAAAGAAACATTTATTTTTCTATCAACAAAAATTGTGATATTTTTTAAATTGGGATAAATGTTATCCATGAAATAAAAAAATAATTTGAGATTTTTCTTTTTATTGATGTTTGTTCACGATTTTTTTCATATTGATACACAACAAATTCGATATTTATAATCCTACAATGGACTTTAGATTATTTAAATGCTTAACAGCTTAGCTTACTCATTTGAATTTATATTAAAAAGCTTTCATATTCAGTTTACAGGATGCCTTTTAAATATGTAAATCAAACCCGGATATAAGAAATACGGCTGTAATAAAAATACGCTTATAATAGGCAACTTTCTCTCAGAAACCAATTTACTATTACTTCCAATAAAGTCAACTTAAAAGGAATTCATGGGAATTAAGGATTCCCATGAGGATTTTCTTTTACTTAATATGGTATAAATAGTAAACATTTTTTTACTATGTTTCTTTTTCAATTTATTTCACATTCAAGAGCGTCTGCATGATTTTATTTTGAGCAGGGCTACGGAGTCGGAAAATTTGGTATCGACCCCGGCTACAAAAATTATTATAATTGATGTAAACAAAACTTATTTATAATCTAAGGCATTGTAAAGTTATTTTTTACGTGATTATAAATAATAGGTAGCAAGTTCTATTCAGTTATGAAACTTAACTAATTTATAAGTTTATTTCACAAATTTCAAATGTGCTCTATGGTCCATGCACATACAATTCCCAAGCACTTTTAACCAAGTTGAAATTACAATATTGAGTAGAGCATAGCCACTAGCCGTGTCAATTCATTAATTAGACTTGTGAATAATCAGTATCATCAGAGAAAGGTGTAACATTGCTGTGAGATGTTGTGTTTATTGTCGTTCCTCGGTTACGAGTACATAAATTATTTTCCGAAACTTATGAATGTATTAGCGATAGATCCATTTCATTCCTTGTTCATCTAGTTAAATATCTTATATTCCAAATATTTTCTTTATACATAGCACAATTACTTACTACATATAACTATAAATGAAATATATGTAGACTCAATAGTACTTATATTGTCGATAAAACATATTATTATTTAAAAATAATGCTGTTGGTTGGAGTCAGGCAAAATGTATTTTGCCATTAACATTTTTCTGACTAAGTGATATTTTTTGGATGATAACGACAAAAAAAATCCAATTTAGCGTAGGGGGCACCCATCCAGTCCACCTCCTGCTGAGACCCCTAACATTGCTCTTCAATCAATACGGGTACATATCATGAGTCCGACCTCTGGATAAACACTTTATTTGAAAGATAAAATAAAAATCCTCCATAATCTGTAAAGAACAGGATCTAACTAAACACCAGTTGCCTCGTAATAGAATTTTTTAAATTAATTGTATAAAACAAGTATCCAAAAATCGCGGTTATTGTATATAGAGCGTTTACACATAGCCTCACAATTTTGATGCTGTCCATTTTTGGGGCCTGCACAACCAGGTTTTAGAGCAATGAAATCCTTTTTTTTATTAATATCAAGGAAAAAAGTGAACTATTGGATGTCAAAGTGGGGCCAAGACATACATAGAAGGACTTAAACCGTACTCTCTATAAAATTTTTAACCCTCTATTCCCTAGTTTTTTATATATCTGAACCTAAAATTGATTAAAACGCAAGTTTTTATTAAATATATACTTAGCATATATATATATGTATATACATATTTTACTGAGTTAACAAAAGTTGGACGAATACAAAAAATAATGTGTAGAATACGTTCTCCACGTATCTCGAGGCCGATGTATGAAAAGAAATGGCGGCAGAGTCCCTCCCGCACGCCTCTCATAACATCTGGACAATTACTTATCAACGGCGGAGTTTACTTTTGTAGCAATCACAGCCTCCTCTCCACAAGCCGAGAGAACGTTGCAGAGAATATCCCTAGACTCCGCAATAGCGGCTTTGATCTCATCCCCGATCTCTCCTTCAGGAACACGTAGGTCATCCCGCGTGTTACCAGCATCATCCATGAGGGAGAGGAAGCCATCATCGATATCCAGGAGTTGGTAATCCTTGCGCTTCACATTGGGAACATCCATGTTGTGGGTGGAGGGACAAATGTCCTCGTATTTCTTTTGCGTAAATATGTCCAGGGCCACCATGTGCACCTTCGCATGTCCGTGCTTTCCCGTCTTCGAAGTGGACATCTCCACTATCTTGCAGGGACGTCCCTTTATCATCACGTAACCATTTTTACGAAGTGCGGAGCACTGGATGGGGAACGTCTCGGAAGCTCCTGCATCTCCTTCAGCAAAATCGAATTCGTCTGCCATTGCTCTCTAAGTGCACAATTCTTTATTCCTAGATATTATAAGATTTGCAAG
Organism: Lepeophtheirus salmonis; assembly: GCF_016086655.4. NCBI lineage: Eukaryota > Metazoa > Arthropoda > Copepoda > Siphonostomatoida > Caligidae > Lepeophtheirus > Lepeophtheirus salmonis. Next base: position 26,594,235 of record NC_052133.2, read on the forward strand.
ACTCAGAAACACGTTGTTCTACCTTCTTCTTCTTCTTCTCCTTCTTCCCTCGCTGTATAATTTTTATTCCCATCTAATGCGGACATACAATAAATTAAATGTTGTAATGGAAAGAAAAATATATTTTTAACTATCTGACTTTTTTTCGTCCGTAATCCAAAGAAGAAAAAAAAGAGAATGTACAAATTTAACTATTTTGAAGGGATTTTCAGTGCACATTACTTTGATTTAATTAAAAAATCAATGCCTATCATTTCCATCAAGTAGTATTGAATGAAAGTGTTATTTTTTTTATTTATTATTAAAGCCATTTAATGCAGTTTTATCATAGTTTATAGGAAATGTGTGCATTCCATGTAGTAAACATCAAGTCAAAGCCCCCAAAAGGACTTCTCCTTCAATTATAAATCACATTCTGACTTAAGAACAAACGCTACACACTTTGGATATAATAAATATCCGGATATAGTTAACTTTTCATATGAGAAATAGTAGTTTCTTTTTTGGTTTTGACTGAATTTTTGGAATAAAGTGACCGGATGTTTATAAAGAAATTAAGAGCCGGCCCAGTGTAATCAAATATATGATGACGTCAATTTTTCTTTTCACTTTGTAGTTTTGTTTCTCATGTAGCTTTATTAAAATATTCACAGATAAAAGTTTCAGCACACGTGCAAAGAGGAATATGGTTGCAAGACGTAAAAAGCGTTATGAGACTGGAGAGGCCTCCAAATATCTCTCCAGGAAACAAGCCCTTGCCAAATTACAGCTCACACTTAAGGTAGGTAATTTACTTTGACGGAAGTTCTTATGTTTTGAGTAATAATTAATATATTTTCCCTCCTAGGATTTCCGTCGGTTATGTATTTTGAAAGGGATTCACCCACGTGAGCCACGGAGTCGTAAAAGAGCTCAAAAGGGTAATTTGAATCAGATAAAGACTCTGTTCTATGAGAAGGACATCCGTTTCTTGCTTCATGAGCCCATTGTTAAAAAATTTCGGGACTTTAAGATTTTCCTCCGTAAAATCAAAACTGCGAGTGACAAAAAGAACCAAGAGTCAGTGGACCGACTCAGAGAAAACAAACCTAAATACAGTCTTGATCACATAGTGAAGGAGCGCTATCCCTCTTTTGTTGACGCTATTCGGGATCTTGAGGATTGCCTTTGCCTCGTATTTCTCTTCTCAACCTTTCCCTCTTGCCCCAAATCCCCCAATGCAAGTGTGAACCTCTGTCGCAGACTTTCCATAGAATGGATGCACTTTATCATTGAAGCCAGAGCTCTCAGAAAAGTATTTGTTAGCATCAAGGGTATCTATTACCAGGTTGAAGTTATGGGACAAACTGTCACATGGATCGTTCCACATAACTTTGCCTATGATACCTCGGCTAAAGTTGACATGAGGCTTTTATCCATCTTTACGGAGTTCTATACAACCATGCTTGGTTTCATCAATTATCGCCTTTATCACAATCTTAATTTGAAGTATCCTCCAGTTCTACCTTCTGGGGCTGCGCTTGGAGATGAAGATGATGAAATTAAATCTGAGAGGGTTGCAGCCTTAAATCAATCATTGGCCAGGACTCTAACTGGTGAAGAAGAGACTGTTCTAGACACTATTTTAGATGAAGAGCAGTTGACTGAAGCGAAGAAAAGAGCTGATGAAATAACTAGGCTGTCTACTCTTTTTAAAGGACTTAAGTTTTACATCAATCGTGAAGTTCCACGAGAGGCACTTGTATTCATGATAAGGTCATTCGGTGGAGAAGTATCATGGGATCCCATCATTGCAGGATCTACTTTTAAAGAAAAGAATACATCTATTACGCACCAAATTTGTGATCGCAGTAAAGAATCCATGGGTGAACTTAAAGTAGGCAGAGATTATATTCAACCTCAATGGGTATTTGATTCTATCAATAATCGCGAGTTACTTCCTACCCACAAATACTTTATTGGCGAAATGCTACCTCCTCACTTGTCACCATTCATTGCCGATAGACGTATCGGTGATTACGCTCCTCCTGAAGAAGTCAATCTCTTCCAAAGTAGTGAGTCTACTGCTAAGGAAGATGAAGAAGTAGATGACGTTGAAATGGAAGATGAGGAGGATCTGTCAGAGGAGGAAGCTTCCGATGATGAGTTCGACAAAACTAAGTCTATGAAAGTAGAGGAGGGCAAGTCCGAGAGTATAAATAAAGATGAGGAGAAGAAGAAACTTGAGGATGAAGAATATAGGTTAAGAGTCATGATGATTAAAAACAAACATAGAGGGCTGTATAAATCCATGATGAAGAGCAGGAATCGTAGAACAAAAGAAGCTAATCTTCTTACCAAGAAGCGTCAAGAATACGATGAGAAAACCAAAGTATCGTCAAATAAGAAGAAAAAGGCCCCGTCTACTTGAACATAATTCATTTTCAGATTTATATTATCGAAATATATTTTTGGTGCATTGACCGAAACTCATTGATTTTTTTTTTTTGTCTTTTTATATATAAATATTCTACAGATAGTAAATATACTGAGAGTCATACTGCGTTATTTCGTATCTATTCCTAAATTATATAATAATCATAGCATATCTTAAACAGAAGATAGTATATAGGCACACTGGGAGAAAAAGAATATAGCTCCTGAATTAATAAGAATAAAATAAGGTGCATATATTTAACAAAAGGATACAAAAAATATTGTAAAATAAAGACCATCACTCCAACTAAATCAATAAGCCCATTTCTAAAATATAGTTGCAGTATTTGAATAAAAAGAAAAAAAAAGATTCGAGTTACTGGCTCATAATGGCATATATGCATGTATATCATATCATGTAGAGGGAAGGTATTGTAACGTATGCTTCTAGTAAAATTTCAAGTTAAATTAACAAACATGAACAGTGGCGTTATTTATAAATAAAATATATATATATAGATATATGTGTGTGTGTACTCTAAATCCTTATAATCACAGCTAATTAATTATTCCAAACCGAAGCCTTCTGTTTCTTCAATCGCAAAGTTAAGCTTTTCGACCAGCTGGTCGTACGATTTATATGGAGGTAAATCAAGACGATTAAAACATGTATGAGATCTCGGTAGCCAAGAGTCTTTTCCTACTTTCTCGACACAAAATCTCTGAGCTCCATTACTGCCCATAAGCTCTGCAAATCCACCTACTGGAACACGACATGTACCACAAACAAATTGAAGTAAGCGGGATCGCTTCTCATGATCCATAGATCGGACAAACTAGGGAGAAATTGTAAAGAAAAGTTAATAAATATTGATAGGTAATGTCTCCCAAAAAGATGTTACATACTTGCCAAAACCATTGAATCTGCTTCGAATTTTTGGTATAATGTCTATAAATGGAATGTCTTTGCCAATCATCAACGTCTATAACTTGCATACCGCATAACATAAGTTCTAACTCTCTTTCATCAAAATATTGCAACCATTCTAGTGGAACAACTTCATTAAAGCCTTCAAGGAAGGATTTCGTCTGTTCTTCAATTCCTCTTGACATTCTCCATTCGCAAACTATCTCAATATACTCTTCTTTGTTTTCTTCCGTGACCTTCAATTCCGAACCTCCAGGTTTTAATTCATGCGGTTTGATCTCGCCAAGAACTTCAAAATCGACACAAAAGTACATTTCGAGGCCACATTCCTCTATATTATTATCTTTTATCCACATCTATGATTTAAAAATATAAAATCATTAGTCACCCAATTAATGCACTATAAAAAAAATATTCACCAGGGAATTGTAATATTCTGGATCTATGGACTCGATGTCCTTCATTATTAGTTTCTTGTTGAGCATACGCTTGTAAAAAGGCATAGTGAAGCCACTGTATATGAATTTACCATGATATAATGCCATTGCAATAAATCTTCCAATAAATTTAAAATAATGTAGATGATCAGGATTGACATATGAAGCAGGATTTATCTGAAGACTATAATTATTTTTATTTGCGTACTCAAATAGACAGTACATAGGATTCAAAACCTCGTGTGACAAAAGAAAAAACCATTCCCTTAAAGGATAAATTAGATTAACATAAGAACAAGGTAATAATAATAGCATATCTACATACCGGGCAACGCCACCATAGTCAAGACCTTCCTCTCCTCGAAATATAATGTAAAGTCTTCGTCGCAGTTCGAAGGCAGGTAGTCTCATCAACTGATGAAAACTATCTTCAAATAATGTTTGCCGAGTAACGGACAATTTAATGTGACTAGGTAGGGAATTACTTTGACAAAGATAACGGAATTGCGATAATTTCCAACGGAAGGACCTTTCGTACTGAACAGGCACCCCATAAGCTCCTTTAGCCCCTCCTTTGGCATTCGTAGCCCCAGGACGAGGATCTTGAAATGTGGTAGTTCTTGTGTTGTGATCTACGAAATAAGGTACACCCCCTGCCATAAATCGAATTTCCCAGCCCGGTGGAAGTGGATCCTCTTTAACTTGACCTTGTGTTCGTGGATCCTCCCACTGTGTGGTTCGGTTCTTATGATTGACAAAATAGACTCTACCATTTGGCTCAACTCGCTTCTCCCATCCGTCCATCAAAGGCCCCTGAGGATCTTCTTCGGACGGTCTGGACTGATCAGGATAAAGAAATCGCTGATTTCTCATTTGAAGAACCTGTAAGAAGAATAATAATCATACAGAATTTAAGGAGTTATGAGATTGGTTTATAGGGAGTACCTGCGCTCTTTCACCCTGCCAAGATGCAAAATTTTGCAGTCGATCTACGTTAGGCCTTTGCCATGTAGTTTGACGAGTATTATGATCTACATAGTAGATCCTTCCTCTTTCATCTCTTCGCATTTCCCAACCAACGGGTAGTGGCTGTGGTCTTTCCCAAGTCGTACTTCGATTATTGTGGTCGACATAATAACGCCGCCTATATCTATCATATCTCATTTCCCAGCCAGGAGGAAGGGGCTCTTCCGTAGCTGCTGTTGCTCTCGAGGAACTGTTTGCATTTGCACTAGTTGTTGTTGCTGTGGGGACTGGTGGCGGTGGGGGTGTACTACCTATATTATTCGTCGTGTTTGGCGTAGAGGTATTGGAAGTAGGAGAAGATGAATTAAGTTTATTCGAGCTTCTGGGCGAACTCATTGAAGGAGCCTGTGTTGGTGGCAAAGGGGGAGAAGTCGAAGGAACGCATGTCGCACCACCGTTTGTCAAATTATTTGAATTATCAGAAGGGACGCCTGATGCAGCCGTATTTGATTCAATGCTCACTTCTTCAGTTTGAATTTCTGGTGTGTTGGAAGATACATTTTCACCACTATGACCATTCAGATTTGAACTAGATGCTAATAGAAATATAAAGAAAAAAATAATCATACAAGATAAACAATATCATTTATTTAAAAGAACATGTATATATATACCCTTAGCTGTATTCATGTCTATATAAAAGTAAGTGATCACTAATAATGTGTCATCATCCCTATATCCTGTATCTTATTTATTTTTTTTAACAAAAGAAACTAAATCAAGTTTGCTCTAAGTTTTTTTCTCTCTTAATTAATAAATCAAAGTTGTACTACTATGTATTTATAATAACATCAACTCTTGCTTCCTTCAATTTAAAAGGAGGTTCCATATTTGAAGGAATTGAGGCATTTCCTTATGAGTATTCAGTGAGTTGACTGTTGACAATTTGACTGAATCTTGTACATTTTAAATTTTTTCCTCAAACTCAAACAATTATTCTTTCATTCTTGAATGAGAGAATAACCCTCGGGATTTCGTAGAGAGTGATCGTCTATAGTATTAAAGCAAAATTTGTCTTATAGCCGACCCCTAATTACTCCGGGTAATGCTGGGTAATACCCCTAGTTTTTTAAATAAAGGAAAGAGTAATCAGATTTAAAAAAAAAAAATGGTTAAACTAAATATTGAATGATAATTGCTGCTTAATGTAAGAGAAATATATAAGGATCCTACCGCCGTCACTGTTATTGTTTGTCTTGATATGAGGTAATATCCTAACGGTAGGAAAGCCTTCATGATTTGGGTTCCCTCCGTTATAAAGAAGTAAACCCGCAGGAGAGGGTAAATCTGTCATATTGACACGTATGCCATCTAGTATGATAATGAGCTCTCCAGCTCGACTACGAGTAGATGCATGATTCGGGGGCGATAGATCCAAACGCAGGATGTAGTTCTCGCATTTCCCTCGCAATTTCTTGAGGAGAGGGAACAAGTCCAGGGTTTCTTGACCTGAAAGAGCAGAATAACAATGAATGGTCCAAGAAGGAATATATTGCTATATCTATTGAACCTAGAAGTGCATCCTTTTTAAAAGCACTGTGGTCATAGAGTCGGAATTGTATTTTACTAAAAGGAGTGACAAGGAGTGTGAGTATTTCAGACCATTTGGGATTATAGGTGGACTTGATGGTCTCGGTTCTTTTGGGCGGCTTTCCATCCACAATTATTTCCACATAGGGGTTTGGCTTCAAGAGGCCCGTTCCGTGTGGTAAAGAGGCACAGTCCAGCGTGAGACTCAGCTGGGAGTACTGTCCCGAGGAGGTGGAAGGGGTGGGCGGAGGAGGAGGATCAGAGAATGGAGAGGGGCTCGGACCTGATGCCATACTCCAAAACACACAATCACCAGAATCCTTCTTTCCCTGCCCTAAAGGACCTCAATAGGAATTCCAAGGGGAGTTGCTTCCAGTGACTTCTGCTTCAATCCTCTCTTTTCTTCACTAAGAATTTCTCATTTTCATCTTCTTCATAATTATTCCATTCCAAAAATGAGACGTCAATTTCAATTATTTTAATTTCTGTTAAATTCTTATTTTCCTTGTGCAGAACCAGTTTTCAATTCTTTTTTGATTATTATTAATCTCTCTCTCTCTCTCTCTATTTCAACACATTTATAATAGAATTTAATTAATTAATTAATATAATAACGATTCAATGTGTCTGACGTTGATATATAGAATAAGTCATTATCGTTGTTGTCACGATCTCCAAACTCCCTTTCAGCCAATTATGTACTTCTTTTTTTCCTTCTTATTTTTTTTTTTACTCTTTTCTCTAAATCTAGCTGCTGCCAGCTGCTGTTAGAGTCAAGTGTTGTTACATACCTACGTCTGTGCGTCTACTCTAGAATTTCCTTCTTTTATTACGGCTGATCCGGCAGGAATCTTAAACTACTTCTTAGTACACACATACATTGATACATGTTACGACGTCTGTAAGAGTTGCAACTTGTATAAATATATTGTACGAGTTGCAACTTGTATACATACATTGTACAAGTTGGAATTTCTTACCCTTAAAATGCATTATTTAATTACCTACAACGTTGGTCATTCTAATGATCAAATACCAACCATTAATATATGCTCTCATTCCATTTTTGATCTATTGAAATATGTAATTATGAATAATATAACAACTCTTGGTATTTTAACTTTAATATGTGCTACATTAGGGTTAAGTTGGAGTAATTTGTATGAAGATAGTCAATAATGACCTTATTACTATATAGATCCTCCATGGAGTATTCAATTATTGCATTATCCTCAACCCAAATACTGTAAAGTGTCAATCCTATGAAAAATGAGTCGTTTAATTATAGCTTGTACAAACATATTGTACAAGTTGCAACTTGTACGTAACGATCTTATCATATCCTAAGTGTCTTTCTTTTCTTTCTTTCCTTCCTCTAGCTGCTGCTGCCATAGTCCATAGAGCAGCAGCTTGCTCTTCTCTCTCTTCCTCTTAGCTTCACCTTCTGCAGCTCCTCCTCTCTAATCAATGGGGGTATTCATATTAATATTATTATAATAAAAACTCTCCATTTCATGACGCAAAAGCCTCTAATCAAACATGTAAACTTTGGTAGGATCCTTCAATCGTTTCTTAATAATATCCACATAGCTTTAGTCATCTCCAATATAGTCTTTTAAATACTCTATTCTAGCCAAAAATAATTGCCCATATGATATCCATCAAATCTTGTTGGAGCAGAGATCCAAACACGATAATAATAATATATTACGCAATACTCCTTTGACACAAGTACGCGTCACGCTCAATAGTTTTGAACGATCCATTCGGGGATTTATTATTATTACTCATTTTCATTTATATTATAATAAGTACTGTATAATATCCTACGAATTGTAAACTTAAGAACTTCATCTTTTAGAGTGGATTTATGTAAATAAATCCATAATAATTAATTTGTTATGGGTGAACATGAATTTTTAATACGATTAAACAGGCGTGTTGGCAATTAGAGACATAAACTAAACGTTTCACTCTTTCAGCTGAACATTATAATTACATATAAACATACTATCTGCTGTGACTTACTTTAGTCCTTTTTTAACGAGTTTCCTCATATTCCATGGCCTTGTTTTGTTCAATTAAAAATACGTAGTTATTATATAATAATATTCATATTTATTACTTTATCAGAGCAAGATATTAATTATTATAATCATTGATTTTGGGGCCACATGCAACTTAAAAAGTGATGATTTATATATATATATATAAAACTTCTAATGCACAAAGTATTCAGGTACTCTTCCGGAAGTTGACAATTTATTATAACATAATAATGGTATTAAAAAACTGATTGTAAATTAATAAAATGTAGCCTAAAACATCCTATATGCACAATGTCCTTTCTTTCACAATCAAATGGTATAATATTACATATTTGATGTACATAATAAAGTTTTAATGCAATTAAATAAAGAGATTATACTATTTAAATAGCTAAGTATCCTCGCATCTACGAAGAAAATGAGAAGAAGAGGCGAGGCTAGATTAAGTTCAATAATGACTTATAATATTCCACATGGAGAAAGTTAATCGTAAAATTATTTAAGGTTTAGAACAGAATCTCTTAAGGATTATTTAAATAGTAATTTGAACATAGGGAAAGGGTACGGCTCAACTCTCATCCTCAGTATCATCGGATTCTAGTATTTCTGTGGGTACCTAATAAAATGTAAAAAAAAAAAAACACCCCATAATTATTGCTTTAAATAAGTTTTATCATGAACAAAAACTCACCTTAACCTGTTTCTTTTTGTAGGCCTTCTTTTCTTGTGCATATCTCACTTTATCTTTTTTATGCAATACAGTATACTTTTCTTTTTCAGCTGGATCTAATTCAGACCATCTTCGTGCAACTTCTTTTGTTATTTCCGCATATGAGAAATCCGGATTTGCAGCCGCTACTTTCTGACGGGACTCCTTGGCAAACCACATAAAAGGTTGTACAATACGCTTGGGTGCATTAATATCCTTGAGTCGATTCTTCTTTAACTTTGTATCCAGGGAAATATCCTTGCCGACCAGTTTCCCCTTCGTAGCCCTTGCAGCCAGCACAGGGCGAGTAATATGCAATTCCAATTCATATCGCTTCTTATCATCTTCCGCCATCTAAAGAAAAGATGTAAATAACATTGGATAGAATAGCTACTACATCCTCACTAGTAATTTCCACTTGCACTTACTTGATTGAAACGCTTCTTCTCTTCCAAACTCATGGTCTTCCATCTCTCTCCACATTTGTACTTAATTTCACGGCCATTAAAATCCTCTTCCGGATGTCGTCTTTTATATTCGTCTCGGCAAACACTGAAAAAGAACAGAAAAGCAGTCATGGCCTTCTTAGGCAATTGCTTCGCCTTGCTATTGGGCATTTCTATTAATTTAAGTCTTAAATCAGTAAATATTGACTTCCTTCTTGTTATAGCTCACAAACTCTCCAGATAGATCACTTTAAAGCCTGTCAGAGTCTAATGTCATGAGTTATTTGGAAAATATTAAATATCAAATAAAACTGGGAGAGACGGAATCAAGTGAGAGGTTGGTGAGAAATGAGAGCTGCGCAGCTCTGTAATACGGCAGAGGGCGACACTTTCAACGATCTCTTCATCATTTTATGAGTAAGAATCAGTACTTTATTAGCTGGCTAATAACTTTTATTCCTATTGTTGGAGCCAAAGTAGAGCTTTGTTTACATCAAAGAGCTCAAGCAGGGAATGTTTCCTATCTATATAGTGCCCATTTATTTGATCATAATATTTAATTGTTATAGTATTTATTAACTATTCCGTATTTTGGGAACTGCAATACATGCGAGGAGGCGGGAGGAAGATAATGTTGTAATTTGTATCTACTAAGTTGTAGCCTGTAGTTGTGCCACAGCCCACAACTTGCTGGATCACTCGCGCTCCTTTTATCTTTCATTTCATTAGCTGAGTTTCATTAGTACTCTGTAGCGACAGAGTACGTATTTGTGACTACTTGTACCTGTAGTAACTGTCTCTTCTTTTCCATCTTGAATGCATTCAATAAACCGCGAGCGTGTCTGTTTTTCCTGATGTTAATTGTCAAAATTATTATTCGTTTCTAAATGTAATTCAGTCTGTCATTGTCATCAGTTCTATTGAATCATATTCAGCCCTTCTAGGCCTATAAGGTGTGTTTCAGAAGAGATACAAATGTACTCAAATAACATATTGTCTCCTTGATGTCCACAACTAAATGATAGCATAGAGCATATGACGTATGAACATGATCCTTTCAAGTTATTCTTGAAAGGATTGAATTTTGTAGAATGAATCTGTTGTCGTATAAGTATGTAAAAATTATTTATAATAATGTATACAGCACAAGATTCCATGTGACGTCAGCATTGTTTATGTCGGCCATTTTGGGGACCTAAACAACCTTTTTTCATTATTAATATTATAGAGAAAATAATGAACTATTGGAAGTCAAAAGGAGATCCAACAAAAATTGTATTACCTAGTTTTATTACTTATCTGGCTCAATGTCTATTAAAATATGTTATTATTAACGTTATACAATCTTATACCCGTGTTGTTGTAGATACAAATTAACTATTATAATGGAAAGAATGAGGTGTTTTTCTCTTACTGTCCGACTTTTCTTGTCTCAAATGGATGAAAATAAATAAAAATGATAATAACTGTACAAATCTAGCCATTTTTTGTACATATTACTTTGATTTAATTTAAATATTAAACATTAAAAAAGTAGTATTCAATGAAAGTTTTATGTCTATTTTAATACATAAAACCATCTGATGAAGTTTCCTCAAGATTAAAATGGAAATTTGTCCATTTTATATAGCAAATATATCATCTTTGAGCCCCTAAAATGGTGTTTCCTTCAATAATGATGACATTTATGACGTCTGTGAAAACGCTATAAATATGGAATCCAGTTTGTAAGCCTGTATTGCACATAATTCCGATGCAGCTGTTGTATGAAGTACGTACTCCTGCTGCTGTTTGTGCGCTTAAAGTGTGTGCGCGTGGTGTGTGTGTAGATGATGGAAGAAAATATGTCTATAATAATATACAAAGAATAGAAAGAGAAAGAAAAGAGAGAGAGAGGGAAAGAGAAAAAAAGGCTCAAAAAGTACAAAAATTTTGTCCGAAAAAAATACGAGAAAGGTGATTAGGATTTGGAGTTGAAGGATTCGGCTGGATATGGTTCTTCATCCGTATCACCAAGGAGGTCCTGGAGGGCTTGGAGGCCCTCCAAATCAAGGGAATAATCCTCGAATGATGCATCACCACAGTTTCACGCCGCGATACCCGATGAAACCCCGAGGTCCCACAACTCAAGCGGCTTTGCTGTCTCAGCAGGCGGCAGCCGCAGCTAATAAAGCCCCTGGGACTGACGCAGATTTTGATGGTAAACGTCCTCGGAAGTCCCTAATGCGAAAGACGGTGGACTACAACGCGTCCTTCCTGCGAATGCTGGAGCAAAGAGTCTGGCAGCGTGGGGATCGGCGGGATGATCGCAGAGCACTCCAACCCGACATCATCTACTATCCTGAGCTTTTACCCCCAATGGAATATCCGGATAATCCCGCAAACTCCGTCACCACGAAATTCGTGAAAACTGCAACCAATAAAATGCGATGCCCCATATTTACATTAGCCTGGACACCTGAAGGTCGTCGACTCATCACTGGCGCTTCCTCAGGGGAATTCACCCTCTGGAACGGACTCACTTTTAATTTTGAGACTATTCTTCAAGCTCATGACTCTCCTGTGAGAGCCATGGAATGGTCACATAGTGATGAATGGATGGTTACGGGAGATCATGGGGGCTACGTCAAATATTGGCAATCCAATATGAATAACGTCAAAATGTTTCAAGCTCATAAAGAGGCTGTGAGATCCGTCAGTTTTTCTCCAACTGACGCAAAATTCGCAACATCCTCAGATGATGGCACTGTTCGTATTTGGGATTTTTATTCTTGTACAGAAGAGAAGGTTTTACGGGGTCATGGTGCAGATGTGAAAAGTGTGGATTGGCATCCAACAAAAGGTCTTCTTGCTTCTGGATCCAAAGATAGTCAGCAACCCATTAAAATTTGGGAACCAAGAACGGGGCAAGTCCTAGCCACTCTTCATGCGCACAAAAATACTGTGATGTCCGTCCAATGGAACAAAAATGGGAACTGGCTTCTTACTGCGTCACGAGACCATTTAATCAAATTGTTTGATATTCGAAATACCAAAGAAGAAATTCAAGTCTTTCGAGGTCATAAGAAAGAAGCATCAACTGTCGCTTGGCATCCTGTACATGAGTCATTGTTTGCATCCGGTGGTTCCGATGGTGCTATTATGTTTTGGAACGTTGGAGCAGAGAAAGAAGTGGGTGTTATTGAGCAAGCACATGAGTCGATCATTTGGTCCTTAGCATGGCATCCTGTAGGGCACATTTTATGCTCTGGATCCAATGATCATACGTGTAAATATTGGACAAGAAATCGTCCTGGTGATTCAATGCGCGATAAATATAATTTGAATATGAGTACAACGGCAGACGTGGATGACGCAAGTATGGTAGACAGTTCTTTCATGCAAGCTCCAGTAATAATTCCTGGCATGGGTGAAATGGCTCATATTCCTTCCCCATCTCACTCTCCTAATCCACAAGAAACTGATATTGTATCCTCTCCTAGACGTAATGATGGTGGAATTCCTGGTCTTGATGATAATGAAGAAGTATACGAATGCAAGAAGAAGCCATATGCTAAACCTATTCCAAGAAACTTTATGGCATCTTGGACTAACAATGATCAAGAAGCCCCTTCTAATGTTGCTCCTTTTGGAGATCCTGGAAATGTGATTTCTTTAGCAGAGCTTCAAAGACAAACCACCGCTGTTGTTGCATTCGGAAACGTTTACCCTGTTCTTCCTGGCTCTAATTTCTATGCATCTATTCTCTCTGGTGAAAATGCTGTGAAAGAAGTATTGAGAAGTGAATTTTTATAATTTTGATGAATTTGTTACTTTTCTCCTTGATGTTTTTGGAGATTTTATTGTATCATGACCTAACTGTATAAAATGCGATAGAAAAACTATCTCATCATTTAAATTGGGAAGCAATTAATTGATTGGAGATAGGGATTTTCTTCACTATTGGAAGCAAGGATCATTCAATATTTGTATTTACATTTCTTCACTCTGCTCAAGCTTTTTTTAGTGTCCAAAAGTTTATTTATTTTATCTATCACGGAACCAAATGGTTCTATAGAGAATTATAATATTTTTAAATAATACGAATCCATTATATTTACATATTATGTACAAAATCATGGATTAGTACTATTCACTCGAATATATCCACATTAATGGTTTCATATTGATCACTTTAATCACATTCCATTGGAGTATTCTCTATATTATCCACAAAGATGAAGATCAACAGGAGTTACAGCCACCTAGTAATGGACTTTTCATCAATTTGTCTAATTATGTATAACTAAACCATTCATGTTAATATAAATATATTACTCTCATCGAAAAAAAAAAAAGTTTAAAAAACGCAAAAAGTATTAATTTACATCATCTTTTTTTTTTCCAGTGTCCGCGAGTAATTAACTCCAAAGCAGGCTATTTGTATTTTTTCAATTTTATAGTACAATGTCGGATCGACCTCCCTACGGATCGACACCTCAACAAATACCTCAGCCATTGGAAGTAAAGACGGAAACTATTAGAGAAGTTACTGTGACTAATATGGCACCCACAAATAATATTAACAAACCAGAATCTCGAATTAATGGGTAGATACTTATTCTCTTTGCCTATATTTAAAAAATATTTTAATTGTACCATATTGGTCCTTTAGTTGTACTCCTTTATCGTCAACCAAAATTGAGGAGGATGAAAGCTATTGGAGTAATGGAGTTCCTAGTGGCGCACCAACAGAGTCCAAACGATGCTGCCTTGTAGAAAATGGGCGTCGTTGTTCCAAAGATGCTGGCTTTGCCTCATACAGTAAGCGAATTCAAAAGACAGTTACGCAAAAGAAGTTGAAACTTCATATGGATACTACTGTGAGTGATTAATTAATCAATTATTAAGCAATTTTTTTTTTTTCATTATGTCTCTGTATATCTTTTTTCTTCTTCAACGTACATAGGCTAAGCATATTTATATTTGCGATTATCATAAAAAAGTTATTCAAAGTCTACGAACGAAAAGAAAAACGAGAGAATCAGACGATGATTCGGGTGAGGCAGATTCCGAAGTTCCTGAAGTAGATCTGTATCAACTTCAAGTAAACACTCTCAGAAGATACAAAAAACATTATAAAGTACCCATTCGACCCGGCATTAGTAAAGCGCAGCTAGCAGAGGTAAAAATACAATTAACTACTAATAAAAACTACTATTTTTGAAAAAAAAACCTACTTCCAGTGTTTAATGCGTCACTTTAGAAAAATTCCTGTTGTCGAAAAAGAGGCTCTCACTTTTTTTATTTATATGGTCAAAACCAACAAAAGTAAATTGGACAATAATGACAGGCGAGACTTGGAGGCAGATTAATTTTTTAAGCTCAGATCTTGCAATTATTATATTGAATAATTCCATATTTTTTATTTATTTATTATAATAAATATTTTAAAGATGATATTTCTTTTAAAATAGAAGGAACAATTGATTTTTTAAATATAAGCCTATGCACAAAATATTTATTTACACCATATTTATAGACAAATAAATATAGCACTGATTTAATTTAATTGCCACGCACATCCTAATGAGGATATATTTTTTTATTATTACATACAACACTTGTGTAAGGAGGTCTGATCGGTTTCCTATATCAACACTAAACGACGCATCATGCATTATCCTCATCGGAATCGGATTTCTCATAGTCTTCTAAAGTATAACCACTCTTGAACGTATGTCCTATATACTTAATAAACTCTGCTTTTGTGTCAGATGTTACAGCTAGATCATAGGGAGTTAAACCATCTTTGTTTTTGGCATTCAGAGTTGTGCTGTCATGAGCTAAAAGTCTTTTACATATTTCTGCTTTACTGGCTGAAGCCGACTTATGGAGGGGCGTATCTCCATCTCTGTTTTTAAGATCAAGTCGGATTTTTGGAACAAGAAGTAGTCTCTCTACAATATCCAAATGACCACTTTTGGCACCGTAATGAAGACCCGTGTTTCCTATACAGAAAGAAAATTTAGGGGTTCTTCTCATGATATTATGTGCTTCTAATACCTGTCATATCCTGAAAATTAGTTGGAATTCGCATTGACAAACAATCCTCTAGTAATTCAACGTTTCCTCTTCTACACGCATCAAGGAATGGATTGACTCCATCCTTTGTTACTATTGGTGTAAAATAGTTGGCTGGAACAAGACCTTGTTTGCTCTGTGTTGTTTCAAATGAAGGAAATACAAATTTTCGTATAACGTTTCTATACATATTTCTATCATTAGTATCTTTTACGAACCTTTAGCCTTGCCATCCACCAATCTTGATTACTTTTCCAGTCAATTATGTACAAAAGATCACCTTCTTTGAAACTAAGCTCATCTGCTTCATTTGATTCATAAGAAAATAATGCTCGCTTGAACGTAATATTACTTGGCTTTTTCGGCACTTCTATTTTTTTTTTCGACATTTTACTTGTTAAAAGTGAATAATATACCTATGATAAAAGTAAATTTTTTTTTATGAATTTCTCCTTATCTAAAGTAAAGCTTTTTGATCGACGGGAATTATCTTGGATTATTCTGTTTTTTATTATAAGAGCATTAATATTGTTCTAGTATCAATTGAATAAAAAAATATATATAATTATTATATATCGTTGCTGATAAGACACTTATGAAGTGAGGAGTGTTCTGACTTAAGTAATAATAAGAGATCTCAAGTAAATTATGAACAATTGCTACAAGAAAAAAAAGTCCCTTCGATCACGGAGAGTCATACCTATTTCGGAGCTGAAACTTTTCAGATTGGATTCTTTGCGATGTAACAGGTGAGTGTTCTTTATAGTCGTCTTATTTATAGACAATATTTTTCCTCTATTCAAATCCTACACAATATGAATCACTAAATTTAAGCTGATGTTGATACTGCCCTCCCGGATGCGTATTCTAGTAAGGCTTACCTCAATTTTGTGGTCCTGATGCAGCTTTACTTCGAATTTTTTTTTGTTCCGTCATCATTAACACCTTTATTCATTTACAATTGTTAATCCAAAAAAACAACTCTCTATCTATGTTTTTATATACTTAAATACTAAAACATACATGATCTATGATACATGTAAAATATCCCAATATGTTTTAAATATTATACACACATATGCGTATGTATAGATATTTTGCTTCTTCAGACCTTAACAAAACCGCCCATACATTAAATTAAAAATAACTATGCTTTTTGAATACTCTTCTGATATATCATTAGTATTGAACTTTTATTCATTCTTTAAGTACATATTTTGTCTACAGAAAATTTATCACCATTTCCGCTGAAGGAGAAAACAAAGACCGACAATGAATTGATCAAATTTATCTATAAAGAAAAGTGTATTTATGATTGTACACATTCCTTTTCAAATATCCTATGAACATTTCCAGAAACTTGATTCTACATCTATAAAAAATTCATTTATCAAAAAAGATGTTTTATACATATTCGTATATTTTTTCTTCTACTTCAACTAGCTGTTTTTGGATTGTTTCATCTAAAACTCAATGGAGATAATAATTTAGTAGTGCAATAGAGGGTTGATCTTATCGAGGGATGATCATATTTTGATTTTCAAGAGTAAAATTGAAACGCGAGGTTTTGTGAGGACATTTATTTTACCAAATCATATAAAAATAGTGCTCCACACAACTTTTATTCAATATGTTAGCTCTCAATTACAATAGTTGCCACAATACGAGGTCTAAATCCCTTTCTGACCTTGACTATGTAGTCAGACTTGAGCTTAGTCCACTCCTTTTTGATGAAAAGCCTCTCCTCCAGACGCGCTTAGATAGTCCATGGGATTCGCGTCTTGAGAACAGGGTGGCCACATGTTGAGATCCCAAAAGTTTGGAAAGTTGTCTCTATGGAAGACCTGGGTCTTAGTGGCGCGATGACACAGAGCTCCGTCTGGAGTAAAAACAAAGTTTTTTCCCGAACTTTTCTCTGGCCCAAGGTTGCACTTTCTTATCGTGAAGTTCGATATAAGACCCTGCATTGTAGACTGAAGCTGAAAAAGTGTCTGGATGTTCAGTTGTAATGTAGCGGCTGTTCTACTTATTCACATTGGCATCAACAGTAAAAAAATTTTGATAAAAAGAGGAAAACTTTGGCAAAAATTTTGTTGGCCTTGAGAAAATTAAAAATCTTGTTTGGTCTTTCCAACCGTCTCAGCATGCTCTGTTCAGAGATAAGATGTCTTGTTGTTGTCCTCCGTGATTTTGCAACATTTTCATTCCGGATTGAAAATAATAAAATGTTTACCACTACATCAGATCACCCATGTATATAGAAAAAAAACCTAACAGCTAGCTAGAGTCATTCAAATTTTTCTTACTAACACCTGATTTTAAATTGTAAAAGGAATAAGGGAGAGAGCGGTGCTCCCTGAATAGGGAAAATTATATATAGGGCTGGGTTTCGGTCTGAAAATCCAAGACTGTTAAGATTTTTAATAGACCGAACTAATTCGGTCCTTGAAAGATCTATGGACCGGTGCCACTTAAAATTCGGTCTAAATCAATTCTACAGATCAATTGTTAATTACATCATGTTTGTTTCAAAATTGTGGTCATTGGTAGAATCATGACTAGCTTTTTTATCCACTTTCACCCTCGAATGTCAAACGGGAAATGAAACATTTGAAAAAAACGTACGGTAGTTACTAGCTAGCCTTCTTTATTTTTATTCTTGCCGACTGTAAATGATTATTTAGAGAATGGTTATTAATTACTACATGAATTAAATGGATAATTTTATCAAAATAAATCTCAATGACAGACTATAAAATGACACAAATTCTTAACAAGGCCCTTGATTGATTTAAATTAATATGTAATACTTTTTTTGAGTTCATAATATGTAAAGTCACCTGCTTTAAATCATACAAGAGTCTCTTACTAGTAATTTCATTCCCCTTAAATTCATTCCCTGTAAAATTCATAGCCGGACATTTTATTCTAAATTTGAAGAGGGATATTTAGTTACGCCATACGGTTTATGTTTCTAAAACTACTTGGGGTTTTTTGTGTCGGGCTGTAGAAGGAGGGCTGGACCATCGTCAGTCAGTACTGGGGATGATTGATCGATGACTAGTGATGGATGAGAGACGGATATGTATGATTTATGGTCTTTATACCTTGGGAAATAGAAGAAGAAGAAGAGTATAACCGGGATTTACTTCTTTTTTCCACGTTATAAATATTATTCACGGATCCCTATTAAGATTTATTATGACGTCATTTTTAATCCTTAAACATCATAAATCATTCATAACCATCTCCCATCCATTAAACCATCACTAGTCATCATTCATCTCCAGTGTTCACTGCCCAGGACTCCCTCTACAGCCTTACATAAAAACCAAGGTTAATAGAAACGAGGTTATACCATAACGCGTAATGTTTGATTTCCAACACGCTTTTATTAGTGACGTCATAGTGTATTAGTGGTTGCGTGTTTTCTCAAAATCTGTCTTTCTTCGATAAATTAAATTGAAAATTCTAGTAATGGTGACGTCATAGACTATGAGTGGTTGTGTATTTTGTCAAAATCTGCCTGTCTTGCCCAACAGTCGGTACAATATATCAAATTGAAAATTCTAGTAAGCCTGATGGCATGATGGTCTAATCTTGTATTTCTATTAACCTTGATAAAAACTACTTATTAGTGTAGTAACATAAATCTTATGACGTCACTAAATAGCCCTTTTTTAAATTTGGGAATGAAATGCCTGGGAGGGAATTTTACAGGGAAGAAAATTACTAGGAATGAATTTTACCAGAAATAAAATTACCGGCAACAACCTAATAAAGGGTGATTCAAAACGAGCGGTTTTTGGATTGTAGAAATAAAACACATAAAATATTATATTATGGTCAAAACTTTATTATGAACCGAAAAAACAATCCCTTACCATTATTTTTAGAAAATAATCCCCTTCATATTTTGGCTGCAACTGGCCTTTAAATGGTCCATTCTTTCGCCCCAACTTTCGATGACGCATTCGAGCATTGTGACCGGAATCTCAGGAATAACTCGCTCAATATTTGCTAAAACGTGAAATTAGTTGCTCACCAAAATGATGTCCCAATAAGTCCATTGTTACCATTGTTAAGGTCTGGCGGCTTCAATTCTTGCACAAGCTGTATTTTGTATGTCTTTAAATCCAAATCTTTCTTCAAAATGCCCCAGGTTGTTGCATACGACAAGCCAAGTTGTTGAGAGCGGTGGCGAATCGATTCTTCACGATCTTCGGCTACACTCTCGGCTACAGTCGTAATATTTTCAATGCTGCGAGCTGTACGTGGCCTACCAGACGACGGGACATTCCAGCAAGTTGCTGCCCCTTCAAATTTTTCGATTATTCTTCGAATTGTGGATTCTGAAGCTCGATTATGTGGACCATAAGTTGGGCGTAATTTGACAGAACTCGCGCGTGCCTGTCAAAAAATCCCTACAGGAAAAAACCGCTCGTTTTGAATCACCCTTTATATATAATATTCTGCCTTTAAAAGTTATTATTGATGATGTCAAATGTGGACTTATATTAACCTAAATCGGATAGTTCTTACTTTATAGAAAAACAGAATAGGGGAAGTACTTCCACGATTCAAAGGCCCATAAAATTCAATTTTCACTATATGTGGTCTGTCAACGCAAAAGCAAACTCAAGGGTGTACCAGGATTATATATGTATATATATATATATATATTTTTTTTTTTTTGGGGGGGGGTTGGTTTTTGGAAAAAAAATTGAAAAACAATGTTAAAAAAATATTGAAATAAAATTTTTCAGAAAAAAAAAAATTTTTTTTTCAAATTTTAATCTTTTGGAATTTTTTTTCAAAAATCTACAGCTATTCACAAAAAATATAAATAAAAAAAAATAAAAATTTCTAATATTGAAACAAAATGGGTTTCAGCAAAATATGCTAAAACTGTTTCTATATGTTGACGCACCACCTATCACAAACATTATTCCGAGGGTTGTTTGTAGAAAAAATGCAAATATACTACTTAATGATTATATATATTATAATGGTTCAAAATCATCTAAAAGTTGTCATTCAAATGAACACTCCCCTCCGTATCTAGGAATTACAGCAATGAGGATCATCAATTCTACTCCGAGTCCAACAAGAACTTTCACTTATCCTAATTGTTACTTTTACCAAGTTTGATCAGAAGTGATCTTTAAATTTTGCCATAATGCCGGTGACAATCAAAGAAACAGAGGAAAAAACAGATTAAAAGATACAAGGATGGACACTCGGTAGAGCACAAAACCTCCGCCTAAAATCAAATTGAGTTATGTATCTAAATTTGTTCCAAAGTTAGAGTCGATTATTCATTTTTTGCGCTTTGTTTTACATTGACCTTGACCTATCAAAATTTAATGGGCTGTTATTGTGGTCAATTATAGCCTTAGTACCAAGTTTGATCAAAATTGATCTGTAACTTTTGCCGTAATCCTGGTGATTAATAAAGAAACAGATGGATTTATCAGTTAATGTTCCATTATTCCAAGTTACATGAAAAAGTGAGTTGTTTTTCACGTCTTGCTGATCCACGATAAACGTCAGGGAAATAAAATCCCAGACATTGCTATTTAAAACCAAAGACTGCAAGAATATTAATATAATAATTTATTTTCTTATCTTTATCCAATAAATTGATGTAGATATTTGCAAATAAACGATAAAGCCTCTATCGATCATTAAGATAGTGTTTTTGTATGTGCAAGTAAAGGGAAATAAGACGGCTAATTTAACAAAATAAAGTGCTGGAGTTTTGGTATAATAAAAGACCTTAGCTTTTCAATTATCCCATTTTTATCAAAATTAAAAATCTTTCATATTTAATTACATAGGTTTACTAGTAATTTAAGCAATTATTTATCAAATGTGATGAGCATTTTCTCTAAGATAAACTTTAATACTATTTTTATGCTTGCTTTGAATATTCGGATCGATTTATGACAGTTCGGCGGATTGCAGTATTTAATCTTAAATAAAGAAACAAAACATTTTTTTCAACACCGATCATATTATCATATACAAAGTATGTATATAACTAAAATCACGGACTGAAATTCAATAATAAGCTTGTTTACCCTTAGTAACACATACTGAAGAAATAGTAGAATAGGTTGGGTTCTAGAATCACTTAACATTTTGAAAATTCCACTTGCTTTTAAAACGGGGTTAAATGGTATGTTATATAAAGCACAAGACCGGTTTCACTAGTATATACTCTTGAATATAATAAGGAAATAAAATTACATAGTAATTGTTGTTTATTAAGCTTATTGTGGATGAAAAATCACAGATTATATACATTTTCTAAACTAAAATCCAAGAACCATAAATGATTTGTGAACCAAATATCTGGAGGAAAACCCCCTGGACTGGCAGCCTGTCTGGAGGGACACAATTAAAAAAACCTATGTAAGAAAGTGTGAAAAGACAGTGGAATTAGCACCTGTTCTCCATCATATTAGGTTATGTAAAAAGTTCTGAGCGTTTTTCGCTAGATGTCTTTAGTGAGCTATTTCTCACGACTGATACATTGTATTTAAAAAAGCTGAAAGTACTTTTAAAAGTTAAGCATACATATAAAAAAAGTGCATTTATAGTATTGTCTTTGGCGAAGCTTAGTTGTGTGCCAATTTGAAGCCATTTTTTTTTGCTGTTTATGGACCCAATACAGTATCGAATGCAACAGCAAAGTGATAGTTCCAACAATTCTGTTTTGATAAAATGGACGTAAAAAATGTCGATAAAATAATGGAAATTGTCGAGTTGGACCGGCAATTGAGCACTGATTCCATTGACCAGGAACGGGAAGATTAGCCAGAAAACCGTTTGGAACCATCTAAGTCAGAATATCCTAACTATACTAATTTATTGTCAACTTTTATTTTTTATTTTCCACGAACAGAGAGTTCATGCAATTTAGATCTAAATTCTATGTTTAAAGCATTTTTGTATACTTATATCTTGATAATATAATTAAAGATGGATGATGAAGTTTATAAGCCTAATTTAATATATGCATGTACTTGTTTAAATATATAAATAATATAAAAAAACAATATGTCAGATTATAAGGGTTTGATATGACAACTCGTGGGATGATGAATGTCATGGATGATTATGCCAAGGTCATGTCTATCAACATTATTATGTATATTTAAAAAATGTGTAGACGCATGTATGTAATATGGATGGATGTCCAAGGGGTATTGGAAGCATTTTGATTTAATCAATCTGTATACTACAAATTATTATACAGTTTGATCTTTGGGGATATGCGTTCTCACTATAGAGTGACCCGAAGACAAGATATTTAATTACGAAATGAACTGGTAAAATGTAATTTTAATCCATAATTTTATTTACTGAGCCTAATACCCAGTACTGCATAGAGTTATTAGGCGTCGATGAACATACAAATTTTGCTTTAATAATATAGAAGAATACTGCCCAACAAATTTGGTTTTTTGATTTTTTTTGAAATTTTTATCCAAAATCCAGCACAAAAAAAATTGTAAATAGAATTTTAAATACTAGATTTTTAGCTCTGCTACATAATTTGCCCGAAAAATCTTTTATTAAAGAAAAATAAATCTTTCCAAAAAAAATGTTTAGCCTTATTTTCGTACAAATTTTTGTATCGGTCACTTAACCTAGTACAATTCACATCTAGGAAAGTGTAGATTCCGTGATTCAAACTACGACAGTCCTAAATGTAGAAGGACATAATTTGAGTGCGATATTACTTAATTTTGTTTTGTTGGACTACTTTTTTCCATTTTGTATGCAAATTTCATAATTCCACGATTGAAGAAGTCTTCAACTAGTAATGAACTTGACCAGTTTATTTTCAAAAGCCCCTCTTGAGGCCAGTTTGGTACTCTCAAGAAATTTTCGCAATTGTTTGAAAAAGTAATAATTGTTTTGTAGCGGGTCTGGACTTTACGAAGGTGCGATAGAACCTCCCACCCAAGTTATCGGAGCTTCTGCTGCGTTGTTAAAGATGAATGTGGCTTGGCGTTGCCTTGATAGAATATAGCATCCTTCCTATTGGCCAATTCTGGCTGTTTCTGGTCAATCACCTGCTTCAATCTGGCCAGTTATTGACAATATATGTCCGAATTGAGCGTTTGCCGATGGGAGCAGCTCATAGTGTATTTTTTCCTTTCCAATCCCACCAAACACAAACCATAATTTTCTTGTGTGTTCATTCGGGCTTGGCGATCGTTTGAGGAGCTTAACCGTGCATTGAATACAATCTTTTTTTGGCTGTTGTTCTCTTATGTGACCAATTTTTCATCGCCACTCACCATATGCTTCAAAAATGGATCGATTTCGTTACATTCCAGGAGTAAGTCGCAAAAATCAATTCGATCCAAAAGGTTATTTTGTGTCAATTCGTGTGGTACCCATACATCGAGCTTCTTCTTAAGACCAGCCCTATGCAAACAGTTCCAATTCGTTTTCTGACTAATTTTCAGTTCCTGGTCAATGGAATAAGTGCTCACATGCCGGTCCAAATCGAAATTTTCGATGATTGGCCTACCAGAGCGTGCCACATCTTCGATGTTCATATTACCAAAACAGAATCGTTGGAACCACCACTTTGCTGTTGCATTCGATACTGTACTGGATCGATAAACAGAACAAACTTTTTTTGGCCGCCTGCTCCGCCTTTGTACCTCAAATCAAATTGTACCATCTCACTGAATACTTAAATTTTATTTCATGGTCACATAATGAAATGCACTAAATTATTTTAGATTGAAAGAAGCTAGAGTTGAGGTTTATGTATGTACATAAATACCCAAGAGTGCACATTTTCTGTATAAATAAAGATTATGTAGTGATGTGGCGACAATGAGGATTCCATTTTGGAGGGCACTTGCTCAAAGTCTGGATGTAATTTATTCAAAAAATGAAACATGTACACTAAGTAAAAATCTTTCATGTAAAACCATAAAATCCTTTTAATGGAAAGAAATATTCCTTCGATGTTTATCAACAAAGCTTTCTTATTAACTATTTGGTTGTGTTGCAAATAGCACTAAGTAGCCACAAGTAGTCAAAATGTATCATGAAAATTGAAGTATGAAACATTTACAGAATTTGTTTGTAAGACAATATCGGGCCAATATAGGTTGCTTAAATCAAATAAAGGTTCTGAACTATAGTTAAAACTCTTGGATAGAGGAATTCATCCCCGAAGTTTAAATTAATAGTTTATGATTGACTCAGATATGTAGATGGAATATTTGGCACCTTTTCCTGATTTTTGTTCAAGATTGTTTTTATGTTGACAAGTAATACTTATCTTACTCATGCGTTTGGATCATGAATCGCATCATACATAGAGTCATGATGCGAAGAAGAACTTTAAAGCAGTCGTAATCGACCAAAACATTCAAAATGTAACTTAGTAATAAATGTTATGTTAACATCATAGAGGGCGGTTCAAATATTTTTATTTTCTATCCTCATTGTATGTTATTTGATTATATTTTTATTTCTTGGTACTCTTCCCTTTCTATAGGAGTACCGGATCTATTTATTCCATATAATATCTGGAATGATAGTATATGTGTAAAGTTTGTATTTGGTCTGAGTAAGAGGCCATTAAATTTCCAGAGTCCAAGGTCAATATAGTACAAAGTTTATAAAACAAAATGATTAAGCATTTCATCTTCATTATCATCATGGTTAATATGTATCCAACGACGTCGATGGAGCGTAGTGGAGCTATTTTAGCCCTTTCTCTCCGAGACATTGACAAAAATTAGGCACGATTTTGGTGTTTCTTGGCAGACTGTCTATATGCCTTAAGGAGGGGGACTGCCAAGACTCCTAAGACGGTAAGGCCACGTCCATCAAACCCAAGGGAGACTGTGGAAGTTGTCAAAAATGCTGTTGAGGAGGAAGAAGGGAAGGCTACGATTAAAAGGACTCTCAAGCGAGTTTGACATGGACAGGATCAATATGCGAAGGCTTGCTCAAAATGATCTTGGCCTTAAGAGTTACAAGACGACGCCGAGATCTTGAGTCCAATCGATTGAAAAATGAGTGTTACAGCAGGAAAAAGATTGCTTGAATTCTCATAAGAAAAAACCATCTAGAGATGTCATCTTGCACGCCCTTTTCCCTTGGTAAAATGATGTCAACAGAGACAGGCTTTTATCTTGCCTCAGCGTGTGGGGATTCTCCTCATAAACACTACCTGAAGGAAATTCAATTTACCAACCTCCAAGTGATTGTAGTGGTTGGATCAGATGGACAAAAGTACGATCTATTCTTCCTTGAACTTGGTAACAGGTCAGATTCAGCCACTTACATTAATTATTTGAGAAAGGAGACCTTGCCTTACAGAGAGGACTAGTGGCTGAAGCAGGAACATACTAGCTGTCACTCTTCCAAAGTTATGCAAAATATGTTGATCAAGAAAGCTTCAGGAATGGAGTGGAAGTCACCCACTCTCCTGATGTTGCAGTAAAACGCCATATTCGGGCGTTTGAAGGGCAGTCTCGGTGTCCTTTAATTCAGGAGCAAGGACCAGTTGAAGCCCGCCATAGTTGAAGATTAAGTGAACTTGGACCAGAGCTTCATCAAGAATAGCTGTAAAAAGTTAGGGCAAGCTGGTACAAGGGTATGTCTCATTTTAGATTAGTTGTATTGAAAATACAAAATTAAATAACAATTCAAACATTGCACATTTCTGACTTTAATATAGAGAGGAAATAATATTTAATTAAGGAAAAGTGGCAATAGGATAAGTTTGCGCTCTACAAAGTGCCCATTCTAGTTTCAATTGTTTTGGTCAACTAACTTTGGCTTCAAAAATTTCCATTGCTTTTGCTCAGTGTAAGCACTCTATTTAGTTTATCTCAATGGTTTCATTTCAAAACAAATCAGGTCACTCGAATGTAATTATCTCAAGATTGTAATATCATGATTGTCGTTTTCTCATCAACATTGAATGATTTTTCAGTCAATAATAATTTTTACGTAAGAAATCGTTAACCTTGAATAAAAAAGTGAATATGTCAGGTGCATGTACGTTGCTTAAGTCTTCTACTTACCTACTTACTTAGATGTTGAACTATGTAGTAATATATATCTTTTAAGCCTCTTTTTGTTGACGTTATAGTGCAACAATTATTATTAAAATAATCTCAACTATATATAAGCTCCTCTCAATGAATAAATAAGTCAATGGAAAGACCTTAATACATGTGTGCGCGTCTAAAGTTAAATATTTTGGTAATTTTTAAAGCGTTCGACGAATTAATTTATTTAACATGAAAGATGATAGTCTTAGACACATTTCTATTCAATATGGCCGCCCATGTTTTCCATTACCAACTCCAGCCTGGACCGGAACTTGCTGCATGACTTGGTGATGAAGTTCTGGTCGAAGTTGACTCAGGCATTCTTGAAGGATGACTTCAGCTGGTACTTGGACTTTTATTGGACTACCAACAGCACCCCCTTTAAACCCACAAATACTGCGAAGTCAAGCGGGGAACAATCATGCGAGTGAGGCCCCTTTCTTAAGCTTGTTGAGAAGAAGCTTCGACTTTACAAGGCGTTTTTCCTTGTCTACAGGCTTGAGGGCTTGACGAGGGCTTCTCTTGTAGACCTTAAGGCCAAAATCTTTCTTAACTAGCCGGTGCATGGTCCTTTTGCTGACGTTGAACTCCCTGGAGAGGCTGCTGACGATGACCTTGACTCTATGGTCCTCGACATACTTTTTTACGGCAGCAACCATGTCGTCCGACCTACGTGGCGTTGAGTTAGATCTTGTGGTCGCCTCAGAAGTCCCTTTGGCAACCACGCTGTAAACGGTGGTGCAGCTGCAGTTGAGAACCTTGGCAATTTCAGTGGGAGTTTTTCCCCGTGCGGAAAGTTCCAAAATTGTGATTCGACGTCTCTCCATATTATCGGCTCTTGTTTTACTGTTGCTATTTAGATTTTGCTGGAGTTTTGCTTATAACTAGTCAAGCCCCTTGCCTCGAAGTATAAACCGGTTTCAACTGAATAAAATCACAAATATGTGCATGGCGTAAAATTTAAAGGAGTGTACAGTTTTAGACGTTCACACCTGTATGACCAGACGTTATGCCATAAAAAAGAAACTGAAGATGAACCTGGTAATCTTGACAATTTAAAGAATTGTACAAAGGACAGCAGCTTATCTGTCATGACGTTTTGTTAGATCAGCTTCAATATTCCCACTCTGTATATAGCATGGACATATAGGATGGAACTAATACAATGTCGACTCTCAATTATTATACTCTGAGTCCAACGGGGACTTACGCTTATAACTATAGGTATAAAAAAATGCATATTGAAGATCGATCTTTAATTAATTTAATAACTAATGAAGGTTGAGTAATTGAAATTAATTCATATTTTGCCATATTAAATCATAAGCAATTAGTTACAAAACGAAACAAGCTTGGGCTCTTTCGCTTAAGTACATTGCGAGAAAATGACACTTGAAAATGACCCACGAATTTTCATGACCACCGTCTACTCCGTCAGCATGTCTGAAACGTTTGAGAAGAAGAAGGGATCAGTCAAAAAGACCAAACTGGATACAGAGGATTTAAGAAACACAGTCTTGATCTATCCCCTCCATTCCATGGTAGCTCATACAAGAGATCTCCAGATTTCCCATCAGACTGTCCAGAGAGCTATCAAAAAAGTGGGTGGAAGAGCCTTGTGAGAATGGAAAGGCCATTTTTTTTGGCATTCCCCCCCCCCTCCTACATCCCTGATGCCAACCCTCTCGGCTAGACCTTTTCGGTACATGTCGAGTGGAAGTTATGTAGTGTCCGTCATCCAAACACCATGGCCCTCAATGCCATTGCCAGTTTGCACTGGGATGCCTTGACAGAGGACTACATACGCAGCGGGTACTGGGCCTTCCCCCTCCGCCTGAAAGCCATTATTGCCGCTATGGGCGCTACATTAACTTTTGAGAGAGCTCAGAGACACATCTATCTATAGTATTAATTTGTTGGAATTCTATTGATAATTAATAAATTATATCTTGTTTTGAAGTTTAAAGTTCAAAATGTTCAGATTTTAATGGACCACTCGCAAATAGCAAGCTTAAGAGGATTTATTTTCCATTTTCCAAAGTTGTTATCATTATTCTTTTATTATTAAAGAGGTATCAATCAAACAGAATGCGTGAAACCAACAAAGATTAGCACCAATGATGTGTTGCAGAGTTATGTGTTAGTCCTTGTGGACTAGGAGTGGAATTGAGTAATAATTAACTTTTCGGTTTCTTTTTTTTTATATATAGAGTCAAGTCATATTATCGACATTATGACTAGTCACGCAAATGATTTTTTTTAGATTCCGAGTGGGATTTGTGTAACAAATAATGGTTCACTAAAAAAATTAGCTTGCTATAAAAAAAAGTATATTACCAGAAATTACTTCAGAGATGGGCCCGAAAAAGCACTCATAGGAGGTACAAAACCCATTTATAGCTTTATAGTATATTCAAAAGGTCAGTAACAAAAGGTTTATTATAGTTATAGCCGCTCTAAAAAGACCATGGAGTTTCAACCTTCTAAAATGTTTAAGATACAGGCTCTCAGATGTATGGGAAAGGAATACGCTTGGCTTATTTACAGAAGAAATTAAAATGACGGGCTATGCTTGCTCGGAGATGAATTAGAATAGTTTAGATAATCACCCAGCACTAAAAGGATTGATTCATCCCCTTAGTACTATTACGGTTGAATTCAATGTGAAGGGAGATCCTTCAAAATTACCGACTCTTCTTCCAGTGTGTGGTCAGATAATTTGCCACGACAGAGCGAGAAAACAATGCTCAAATTGCTTTCGTTTTAACCATGCAACTAAGATATGTACCAGGGAAAAGGCATCAATAAGAGAATATAGTGAATATTTATTGAATCCATTTAAAGGGGACGACAAAACAAATGGATCCACGTCAACATACGTGCAGGCTCTAAAAGTTAAAAAAAAAAAAAAAAAATACAGACAATAATCTCACTGAAAATACAGGAATTTTTAAAAGACCCAGATGATCTAATTCAAAAGACATTGCCGTTGCCGTTTTGACACAAGCAAAACCAAAACAAACTAAATTGCAGACTTGTGACTTTGGTATTCAAAAAATCTTAGAGGGGAATCAAAAACCAATAATGCTGGAGAGACTAATACAGAAAGAAGTGCTCCTCAAGCCATCGAATGTATCATCTACTAATTACCCAAAAGATGTCTGTAATACTGTATAGGATTCCTCTTCAAGGTCTCCAAGTGTAGAGGTTAAAAAAGAAGCAAAGATACATTCTCCATTTCGAAGTTGTCCAGTGTCCCCCTCTCCATCAAGGAAGGTGCCCCAAGGTGGTGCAAGGGATGCAGGCCAAGCTCATCCAATGATTGATGAATGATTAACCCTCTGAGGCAAACTAAAGTTAAATCTAGAAAAAAGTCAACACTATCAAGAAGAAGTTCCACATGGGGCATTGATAAAAAAAACCAAACAACCCTAAAATAAAATGCATAGTTTTTAATATTTATAATGGCTAATCTGTTGACTTATAACGTTACGTCAACTGCAACAATCGAAAGAGTAAAAAATAATAACAACAATAATTATTTAAGTCATTCCCTCCTCAACAATCACATGCATGCTTCTATGTCAATTCTTCTAGAGCGCGATCCCACCCATCCGGAGGCGTTATAGTATTAATAAGTTATTCATTAAATCCTGAGCACGTGGCTTCTGGTCCAGCGAGAAATTATGTTATTGTAGATTTGAACTTTCATGGGATTAGAACAACCTCTAATTGGATGACAATCTATGTAATATATTGACCCGATTACGATTCAACTTTTTGGTTTTCCAAAGTCGTGGAAAAGTATCCACCTACAAAAGGTAAGAAATGCATCTTAGCTTAGCATCTTAGATGATACCTAAATATCACGAGAAAATCAGACAGAGATGCTCTTGGATATAAAAGATCCCGTAATATTAAGAGCGCTTAAATCTTGAAAGAGTAGTCAAGGACCTTAATCTTAACGATGTGTTGGACAATTCCTCGCCAAAAATGACTGATGATTGAAGAACAAAATCCGATAACGAAATACCTGGAAGACTAGACTATATTTTCATTCCCTCGGATTCAACAAACTTCCTGGAACAGTTTAAGGATTTGCCTTCAAATATTTAAACCCACCATCCCATTTTAACATCTTTTAAGAAGTCCAAAAAGTCCTTCAGGAAACTGAACGTCTCACTCATGGAATCAAAATAAATCTGTAATGAAATTTTAAAATTAATACAAAATATAAGATCA
The DNA here is from genome assembly GCF_016086655.4 of Lepeophtheirus salmonis. Taxonomy (NCBI): domain Eukaryota; kingdom Metazoa; phylum Arthropoda; class Copepoda; order Siphonostomatoida; family Caligidae; genus Lepeophtheirus; species Lepeophtheirus salmonis. The sequence continues at coordinate 26,625,187 of NC_052133.2, forward strand.
AAGCTAGATGTAGGGAAAATAACGTCGTGGGATGCTTTAAAGAACATTGAAAACAGATCAAAAGTAATTTTTGCAAAGAAAGGTTAAAAAAAAAAGGCAAAAGAAACGAAAAACATTCAAGACACAATCGAAGCATTGAACAACGGAACTGCAGATTCATAATCTAAGTTAGAGAACTTGCTAGCATATGAATAATAATGTTTAATGATAAGGTGTAAAACAAATTTGGTGGACACTTATGTATACGTTAGCAACGTGCTCAATTTTTACCGATAAATCGAAAGCTAGTCCGGAGGATAGAAATGACGGAGAGATCATTTCATGTTTTTACTTTTGCCAAATGGTTGTATCCATGTTGGAGGACATAGTATGGCGACACTTTGAAGTGAGACTCATCCAGCTGGATTGACTTATCGTCACGTCATCTTCATATGACGAGTCTCTCAAAATAGAGAACATTAATTCAAAGGTCTATGAAAGTATCTACTTGGTAAAGCACACGAACGGGATTATTCCACCCAAAATACAAAGTTGCGTGTCCACCTTGACTAAAATCATGGACTCTTAAGCTGGATGCACACTACTAAGCCACGTACTAGTTTTTAATGATACTCTACTGAACTATTAATGTATTAATTTAAAAAAAAAAATTATACTTTTTTTTGTATTTTTAAATGTCAATATAGTTTATGAAATTGTTATTTTAAAAGTAAGTAATTGTCTGGCTTATAAAATTTAATAGATGCATCATACCTAAGAATAAAAACAAAGAAACACCTATACTATAAAACATCATAGGTGATTTTCTCTCCTATCCTGATTTATGTGTTGTATATAAATATGATATAAAACACATTTAACTCCATATGACGTTATTGTAGGTCAAATACGTCATCAACAATTCCTCTATAGAGTCGGTCCAATTTTTAATGAGACGGATGCAAACCGATTTGTGTATAATACAGGGTTATAGGTGATTTCATTCCTATCCCGCTTTGAAGAGGGATATTTAATGACGTCATAGGGTTCATGTTTCTAAACTACTAAGTAGTTTTTGTGTAGGGCTGTAGACGGAGGGCTGGGAGGTCGGCACTGGAGATGAGTGGTGAGTCATCGAGGACTAGTGGTGGAAGGGAGACGGATATGAATGATTTAGGGTGTTTATATCTTGGTAAATAGAAGAAGAAGAAGAGTATTGCTGGGATTTACTTCTATTTCCCCAGCTATAAATATTATTCACGGATCGGAATTCCATTCCTACTCACTATTTAGATTTTTCATGACGTCATTTCCAATTCATAAAAACCATATATCATTCATATCCGTCTCCCATCTATCACTAATCCTCACTCATCTCTAGTGCCGGCTGCCCACTGCCTCTAAGGCCCTACAAAAAAGTAATGAGTAGTTCAGAAACATGAACCGTATGACGTCACTAAATCCCTCTTCAAAGTAGGAATGAAATGTCAGGGGAGGAATTTTACTGGGAATGAAAGGGCAGGAATTAATTTACTGGGAATGAAATTACCGGTCACGGTAATATAGATACCTACCGATTTTTTATTCATTCGTGACCAGTCCAGACAGAATTTATTTAAAAGAACAAATTTGTTCCATCGATTAAAACATAAGCAGTCATTTGGGTTCAAAACCAAAAGTAATATTTTTGTATTTAAGGACGATAGAAATGAATTATTTAATCCCTACAAAACAAAATAATCATTAACTTCTTCCTTAAGATAATTACGGGTATCATACATGATATATTTATATGTAAATATGCGTAGGACGATAAAAAATGTTAAACAAATGAAAAAAACAAAACAAAAAAACAACCCAACATTATAAAAATTATATTAAATTGAGTGTTCTAATAATTATTGCATTTGCATGTGATGCAGTGTAGTTCATTCTACTTTTCATTCCTCTATATCTGACATTAAAATCTATGTAAAAATTAATTAATACATATAATTTAAGTCATAAAAATATCATATTGTTAAGTTCACTACATATAGATGATATTTTAACAAAAAATAAGTACAAAAGAGCCCCAGGAACTTATACAAAAACAAATAAAAAAAACAAAAAAAACGATTCCATTCCTAGACAATCTTCAAAAAATTTATTGGATACCAGAAAAAACGACATATTTTATACATTGTCTGCATAATTTATTATTTAAAAGCATTTAACGAGTTCATTTAGTGTCTATAATTTATTGTTCCTCATATCTGTGCACATTCGTTTCTATGAAACCTCTCTCGTTCTCTCTCCTTGATGTCCACGTGCAAAAATATAACTCTTCAAAGATGTCTAAATTCTAACTTTTAGAAAGTGGAAATACCACGTTAGTTTTCTTACATATCGATAGTTAGTATTGTATCGGTCCATATTTACGACCACAGGTCAGTTCAGTTCTGTTTGTCGGTCCTTAAACAAGGTAAAATCTATCTTCCCTGACATAAATAAGGTTATTTTTCATTTTTTATAAATAGATTAAAGATACAAGGCATTTTTTCTGATTTGCTAATATTATTTTTCAACATAGTCTCCTTGTTACTCTATACACTTCTCTCAGAGATTATCCAATCTCTGAACTCGTCCAAATAGTAATTGCCATTGTTCTCTGTAAAATAATTGTTCATGAAGGTGATTGCCTCTTCATTTGACGAAAATCTGTACAGACCACTATTTGGACTGTACTTTTGTTTTGGCCGTATAATGGTCTGTCCAAGGTTCATGTAAAATAATTAATCGGGCCCAATGTACCGATTTATTGCGTCTAAAATGCATCAACAGAGTGATACTCGATTTTGTCCATTTTCACAAAACACTCACAGTAATTCAAACAAACAACTGCTTCATAACAACTGGTCGTCCTAAATGGCTGAAACTTTAATGAGTAACTGTTAACAGATGCTATTTAGAGGTAACTAGCTTTTATTTACGAGTGCTGTCTATTTAGTGTCATCTTCAGTTTAAGATCGGAAACTGTTCAGACCAACCTCCGTTTTTATATTGCATTATTAGTAAGAAAAGGAATATTTTTTACAATATTCTTAATATATCTCTCAAACATCTTATTTGGGTTAATAAATCACCGAAATTTGTATTTAAAATTTCAAAGATCGACAGTTAAGGACTCATAACATCATATTGTTATTGAACTGATACTTCAGTGCAGACCGTATCCCGAAATTCAATCGTTTCCAAATCATGGACCATTTTTTTGGTCTCAATATATATATGACACAGGCGGATAAATCAAAGAAAACACTTTTTTTTTCGTTCAAAACTGTTTTTTTTTACATATTCTTATTATATTTACTTTATGGAGTTGAATATCCATGACACTTTTCAAGCCATTACTTTGGTCTAACGGATTTTTTTCCCCATCAAGAAGTACTCTACAATAAAAACACAAAACTCTTTTTGATCCATTGTTTTAGAAATAACAAAAGATAGAACAGATTGTCATGAAATGAGATGAATTAAAAAAAAATAAGCCCGGGACTTTTCAGCACATGTGTTACACCAATTTTTACTGATATGATTTATACAACCCATATAGCTTCATAGAACGTTATTTAATGTCAATGTTCACAATTTTTAAGCAAACATGAATAATTTAACAATATATCCATGGAATCCGTCTTTTAAACATCCCTTAGGATTGTTAGTAGTATAACTAGAGTTGATGCGTGTACTCTAAGGGCTGTCACGGGAGTCCAAATTTGAGTTATCACGCATTCTGACCCCTCAAAATTTGCGAATGGTAAATAAAAATCCGGAAAAAAAAATTTATGAAATAAACTTTTTTTTTCTTATTTATAAAAAAGCTTTATGTGCTTTAAAAAATGATTTTGCACGATATGCATTTTTTTGCTAAAGTTAAATTTACTTACTTTTACAGCGAGATAAACGTTGCACACCCCCCGGATTTAGTACGATAACATACGAAAAAGATAAAAATTACTTATAAAAAGGAGAAAATTCTGCCAATACCTTATTTTTTTAATTCTATATAAGTTAGTATACAATAATGTGGATAATTATCCTTAATCTTTGCTGAATGCTATTTTTAAACATATAATATGTAAATATATCAAACTGTGTACAGACACTTAGTTTTAAATTTCCTTAGTTTATCTCTTGATTTTAAAGTTGACAAAAATGTATCCGTGTCTTTAATTATATCCGTAAACCTTACAGAAAGCCTCTGAAACTAGTTTCACTGCCCTTTCTATAGATTGGGAGTGGCATGGATATTTCTCTAATTTCAAGGGCTCATTTTGTACTTTTATAAGTTCTTTATCTGACCAATATTGTAAGATTGGAGGAACTGAAATTATTATCTTAGAACAAAGATATTTAATTTTATTAGGAATTATTAATTATCTATGGGACTCATATGAAATTTTTGGCATTCAAGACTTTGTTCAATGCAAATTTACAAACTTCTGAATCTTCATCTACCAATGCTGCTAACAATAAATTTTCATAATGAGGGAAGAGAGAACTTCGGGAGAAATTTTTTTATACAATAGGGGCCAGATCTTAATTAATACCTCTTCATCGTGAAATTGCAAGCTGAAAATGCTTCGAACCATCGAAGCAATTCGTTTGACATTTAGTTGCAAAACCACATTGGAGTGTAATAGTTTAAGATTAATGCTACCAATTTTAAGATGTTTTTGCTTGGCTTTTTATTCAATATATAATATCGTAAAATGCGATTAGCTTTGGTAAGCCATATAGCCTCGTGCAAGGTTCCTGGTGATTTAAGAGGTAAGTGGGAACCAAGAGGAATTTTTCCAGACTCAATTGCCAAAACAATGTTGTAAAGGTTAGCGTTGGTCATTACTTAAATCTGCCAAAATATCTTCATTAATTTTTTTAACTTTTCCAACAACAGGCCGGAAATTGATGATGGACATTTTTTGTAAATCTTCATTTATTGATTTTCCAATTGAGCCCCTATAAATGCTAGGTCCTTGCTGAACGCCATCAATTTGTTTGAATTCCTCCTTCAATGTCAATTCATTCATGTGAAGTTGAAACACCAGCCATTGAGGGGGGTCTTTGGAGGGAAAGTTCAAGCCTCCTTACCATGCCAAACCGAATTCCTACATTTGTACCTTTAATAACGACTATATGCTCCTCTTTTTCTCTGTGCAAAATAAATTTTTTGGTAGGAAGCTGCCATTCCTTCTCTCTTGATGTTGAACAATTTTAAGTATTTGGGTAAGGTCCATCTTGCCATTGAAGTTTCATTGATTCTTCTTTTAATTTCCTGTACTTTTGTCTTTCCCTCTTAACTTTTTGCCTATCTAGTATATTTGAAGGCGCGATTAATTCCATATCTTCTAAAATAGAATTACATACAGCATCCACTGCTGTGTCTAATAACCGAAATCTGTCCGCCATTATTGCAAGATTAGAGTAACTCCCCTTATTATAGTCAGACTTTTTGAATTGACTCACAGATTCTTCTCAAAAAGTCCAATTCTCATCAGTATTTTGTGGCATTGGGAAATCTTTCACATCTGAAAATTTGTTAAAGACTGATTTGATGAATTTTTGTCCATTGGCCGTTTCTCTTGGTAATATTCAAACTCAAATTGACATTCTCTCCTGGTGGTAGTATCCAAATTCTTTCTGGTAGTAACACAATCAATAGGTCCTAACATCCCCACCCTATTTTTTGATCAATATATGCCTGCCATTCTTGAAGGGGAATCTTTCTTTGACATTTGCATTTATCTCTTGGAATTTTATTATCATAGCATTGACATGATGGGATATCAAACATTTACTCACATTCATTAACGAACTTTTTGACTAAAGGATTATGAGTTTTCAACCCATTTTTAGACATCCTGTCAACTTTTTTGCCTATTTTTTTGAATTTTACCAGCAATAAAGTATTTTTTTATTGTAGAAATGCTGAATTACTCCCATATTGACAAAAATTAAGCCTCTCTTTTTAACCATTTACCAGAACGAGTTATATTTAATTCTTGTTTTACAATTAAAAGATATTTACAGACACCCTTTCTAGATGAGAGAATTAGTGAATATCCTTTTTTAAAAACCACATAAAGCTTTTTTATAAATAAGAGAAGAAAAAATATTTTCATAATTTTTTTTTACTTCATACAGAAACCTTTCCGGACAAAAAGGGTGGGGGTAAATTTTTTTCTCCGGGATTTTTTTTATTTAGTAAAATATATTTCTATTTACCATTCGCAACTTTTGAGGGGTAAAAATGAGCGTGATAGCTCAATTTTGGGCTCCCGTGATACCCCCTAGTGTACTTTTTCTTTTCTTCATTTTTAATAGGTTGTGGTATCAACTTCTCCCTCGGAAGTAAGTATTCTCGCCTCTCTTTGATTTAAGTTATTTTAAAAATACATGATAATTTTATACATCAAGGGTCGAGGGTCAAACTGTTGTATCTTAAATATCAATGTTATTGCCTATTTGCCATCCTGGAAGTATAATATTTAATGTATAAAATGTATTAAAAAAAATTAGACTGTTTAAACGAATTTCTCAGATCTATTTTATTGTAAAAATTGGTAAAATAAATAAGTGAGTTACGACAATTTGTTTCTGATCCCAAGATAAATGAATTTTGATACATCTATTATATTTTAGCTGCGCTAATGCTATTTTAAATGTAGAAGGTTATCCCTTATAATAAAACAAGCAGCTGATATTAACAAGGTTCCTCATTTAGTACTACCATATAATGATGAAAATCGTGTGTATTTTGGGCATGTTTAAAAACAAAGAAGAAGAAAATCAACATGGTAACTCTGAAAATTTAAAGAATGTTTTCGAAGGGAGCAGCTATAATCAACTGTCATAAAGGAGGAGAGGGAGAAGGAAAAGAAACAAAGATATTGGGAATAATTGTACAGATGTCAATCCACAAATTTACTCTTAGTCCAGCAAGGACTTACAATTATAACTTTGGAGCAAATCTTCGAGGTTACTCTTCGTCTTTTATGAGCATAAACGAATGTTTAATAGGGTTTGGAATAGAATTGAATATATTTTGGAAGGATTAAATAATAAAGACAACTCCTTAAAAAAATAAAATTTGTTATTCCGATTACCAATTCCTAAAAAACAACAAAAAAATTCCGCTCCTCTAAGAATTATAATGGTCTCAGACCGGTCTCGGATTGTCAGACGGAACCCCAACGCTAGTATCAATTGTTGTATTTTCATTCCTTACAAAAAATGTTAGGATTTGTTTTACACATATCTATAATGTATTCCGTATGTACTACTCTAATTAACCAGCTAGATTATTCCCATGGTCTCATTGTTATCCCCTGTTTTGTATGTCAATTATTATTAAAAAAATGTATGACATTCGTTTCATCTATTGGATAATCAATTTCCGTGTTTGTCATTTGAAAGAGATGTAAATGCATATATGTATATATACACGTCATAAAAATATGTTTGTTCAGATTTTATCTATTTAGATTTAGTAGTAAAGGGAGAGAATGCCAGAATTTGACGTTTTTTTAGTGCTGGAAAATATTATACCTATTTAATGTCTGCAATACTAAAGTAGGAACTCTGTTCATTGCAAACCTCCCCCCTAAAATCATTTCTTAATAAAATTACGATTAATTTCTGCAGTATGTTATTGAAAGAGTTGAGTAGTTTGTAAAGAAAAAAATGAGCGCGAGGAGTAGGTAGGAGAGAGACATATGTACACCTAAATTGGAACTTTTGTAAATATCAGTTGTATATTATAAAATAGTTTTTGCTGGGAGAAAGTGAATTACTACTAAAAATAATCTTTTACAAATAAATTAGTCTTAGTGCAAGTAAAATGTCACAATAACATTTAAGTTCAAATACCGGTAGTTGCATAAATACGCAGACTATTTGTGGCAAATAATTAAATGTGTAATAAAATTCGTATGACGTATTTTTTTTGAGAATTATATAATAGAGAATTTATTCTGGTAATAAATTTAATATAATTACTGAATATAACCGCCATCAGCTGCTATGCCACTCTCCAAGCGCCCGCGGAAGGCCTTGCACACATTGATGATGTAATGGTCTTCCATGGCTGCCAATTGCTCATTGACACTGGCCTTCAATGAGTCCAAATTCGGATGGCGGGTAGCACAGGCCTTCTTCTCAATTTGCCACCACACACTGTAGTCAAGGGGACTCAAATCAGGTGATTGAGGTGGTCGAATGTTTTTGTGAAGGCCTCCTTCACCTCATCCACATTGATTTTCCGTGGTCTGTCGGTCCGAACACCCTCCTTCAGATCTTTTCCCTCCTTGACAAGCTTCTGGACCTTGAACACAGTAGTCCTGGATAGTCCAGTGTCCTTGATTATCTCCTTGACAGACCTACCGGCGCGGAGGAGAGTGGCAACCATATGACATTTGGCCTCGTCATTCATCGTAAACGACTTTGTTTGATGCGAGTAAGAAAAACAAAAACGAAGCCAAAAGATTTACCGAGTTACTTGTGCTGGAATTTTTTATTTCCGGTCACGGAACCTCGAGATATAAGCGTTTAAAAATTAGTCCGCGTATTTATGCAAGTACTGGTATATTAAGGTTGTTCTAATAGATCTGTGATACAAATATCCCGATTTATGATCTAAATAATTCATTAATCCTAATAAGTAATATTAAAGTACTTACGTAAAAAACATATATTTTCCTTGTTAAGACATTCCTCACTCTACCTAATTACATTACCAATTTATTGAATCGTTCCTTGCTCGGGGTCACAATATTCATCATCGATTTGAGAATTGTTCCCATATTTGGAGGATTCTGCAAAACTTGTCGCTTTTAAGGGCTACAGTTATAGGCCACACATGTTGGCATGTTTAACGTGGGACTATATAAATATATAGATCTTATCTAAATAATTTTGTAATGATGGGATAATATGAACAATGACATGCAAATTTTGCCTTTAATTTAATAATATCTTTTTATTCTCGGGTGTGATGTCAAAGAATTTCCCTTGGTAGTGCTCAGTATTATCATGCTATTTATCTCTATGAAAAATACCCATTGTATTTTGTTGTCAGCTGTTGATATACTATAATACCTATTCCAAAATGTACACTTTTTAATTTTGATATGTTTTCGCATTTTCTTCCATGCTTTAAGATGTGAAGAAGCCGGAAAATCGTTTTTTCTAAATTGTATAATCCCTGATTATACTGATTGGGATTAGAAAAATTATTCAAAATACGAAAGTGAGATAAGTGTATAATCTTTCGAAAATATTAATATCTTTTCCACAAAAATGACTGAATATAAAAGAAAATAACATTGATAGATGGGAGCATACAATTTTAGTACTGCGGTCCGCGCACTTAGATGTTTCTCTTTACCTTAATTTTACTGGGGAACTTTGATACTTGGATAATAAAATATATAAAAAGTATTATTTAAAAATGGTTATATTTTAGTTTAATATCTTTTTTGGCATTCAATGGCGTGTTTTATCTATACTTTTTGTCCAAAAACTACGCAAAAATCATCAAAAAATGACTTTGTAAACACCTTGAGGCTTATGAGCCAGGGTACACTTAGATCCTAAAAAAATAATTTTCGAACTTATAACATCTTAAAGCATGGGAAAAATGCCGACACATATCAAAAATCAAAAAAGTATATTTTTGAAATAGGTCTAGTATACTATACTTATGCTTCGTTTCCATTTTGTTATTGATCCCTCGTCTTGTGTTTACAAAAAACGAAAAATAACAACAACATAAAATCCGTCATTTTTAATAACATTTTCAAATAAAAAAACAAATTCATTGTAGTTAGTTCATGTCTCTTGAGGCTTACTCGATATAATTGCCATCAGACTAGATCACGGCCTCGATACGACCTCTGAAACGGGATAAAGCCTTGATGACGATGTTCCTAGGCATGAATGCAAAGTTTGATACGTCGGTACTGGAGATAAGTGATGAGTCATCGATGACTAGTGATGGAAGGGAGACGGATACGAATGATTTATGGTGTTTATATCTTGGAAAATAGAAGAAAAAGAAGAGTATTGCTGGGATTTACTTCTATTTCCCAAGTTATAAATATTATTCACGGATCGGAATTCCATTCCTACTCACTATTTAGATTTGTCATGACGTCATTTCCAATTCATAAACACCATATTTCATTCATATCCGTCTCCCATCTATCACTAATCATCACTCATCTCTAGTGCCGACTGCCCACGTCCCCGACCTCCCTATAAGGCCCTACACAAAAAACAATAAGAAGTTTTGGAACATTAACCGTATGACGTCAATAAATATCCCTCTTCAATGTGGAAAGGAAATGTTCAGGGATGAATTTTACGGGGAATGAATTTACTGAGGATGAAATTACTAGGAAGACAATATATTTTGAGGGGGGCTTGTTTTTTGGATTTTTTGAAAGAAAATCCCAAATTTAATTTTGTTTGAAAAAAATCCAAAAAATTTGAAAAAATAAATTTCAAATATTAAAATTTTGGGAAAAAATTTCAAAAATCTATAGCTATTCTCAGAAATTAAATTTTCAAAAATCCACAGCTATTTACACAAAATTCCAAATTAAATTTTTTGGATTAAAATTTCAAAAATCCACAGCTGTAATTAAGTTTGTAAAATAAAATTTTTCAAAAATAAAATTTCGAATATTAAATTTTCTATTAAAAGGAAAAAAAATCCTTAATTGGGGAGGGGGCTAGACCCCCACCAGCCAATACCTTAGAAAAATAGGTAATAATAATAAAAGTAAATTAAAGATTCTAAACTATAGCCAAAATTCTTGAATATCATAATTCATTCCACAAATTTGAATACAAAACCTATAATCATAACAGTACCCAAGAATTTAATTTAAAGTTTTTCAATTATTATTTTTCATTTATTCGAAAAGGTATTCTATTTTTTTGTTTTGTTTCTATAAGAAATGGGTCACGGCAAAATTCAATCCTGAATAATAATGAAACCATTTTTTTATTATTTCAGCCTTGAAAGGAGTGGTAATTTAAAGAAAAACTATGACTGTGGAAGCTTTAAGGATCTCATGGACCATATCACACTGGTTTTTCATGAATTGGAAGGAACATATTTGCAAATGTAAGTTGATTACTTATGTCTTTCTACACTTTATATTGATATGATTTTGCAAGCCTGCAGCCAAGGATATTTGAGAAGTAAAATAAATATTTATATAGTAACGCCCATTCCTACCAAGTGGTCCATTTAAATCTGAACACTTTGCATTTTAAAATTCAACATGATATAATTTATTAATTAACAATAGAATTTCAATATAATTAATACTATAAATAGATGTGTGTCCAGCTCTTTTAATCAATAATGTAGTCGCTCTTAGCGGCAATGATAGCTTCCAGGCCGGGGAGAAGGCCTGCACCTGCTGTAGACGTAGTCCTATGTCATGGAGTCCGAAGACTGGCTGACAATGGCTTTTAGGGCATCGGTGTTTGAATGACTGACAAGGAAGACCTTTCCGTCAATATACATCCAAACGTGTAGTCTAGGGTGTTGTTATCAGGGTTGTAGGGGGGCAAAAGTATCAAAAAAGATTTCAAAAGTACTCTTAAGACTAATTCAAAACGGAGGACATTCATGGCTGGTATCAAAAGAGGGTTCTTCCTCCTCACCAGGGTTTTTCCCAAACGCTTTTTTGATAGCTCTCTGGACAATCTGGATTTACCCCCTGGTGCCTTATAGACTTGAGGTATTAGCCTGGACTGTTTCTTTAACTCCTCTGGATCCAGTTTGGCCTTTTTGACAGAGCCTTTCTTCCTCTTCAACTTTTCGGGCTTGCTGACGGGGTAGAGGAGGGTTCTGGAGACGCTCAACTCTTTGGAGTGCACGCATGTAAATTCGTCGATCACGTTCATGTGCCATTTTCAAGACTTGTATGTAAGCTAAAACAATCAAGTTTGTTCTGTTTTGTAACTAATTGTTTATGCTTTAATATATGGAAATATGAATTAATTTCAATTACTCAACCTTCATTAATTATTGAATTAAGTAAGTGTTCAGATTTCAATGGAGCACTCGGTATCATATAAATAAATACTTGTACATATGAGAGATCCTATCAGGGCTAGACTTGATTTAAAGCATGTGTAAATGATGAAACACGTGATTCCATTTTCTGACTTTTAAGCCATAAATCTTCTTATTTTATTAATCATAAATTGATTGAAAATAATTAGTAGAGTCTGCAACCCATTTGCTCAAAATACCAGGTGCGACAACGTTCTTTCCTTTTTACAAAAGGTAATACAAGAAGTTTTTTTTTTAATCAAAAAAGTTTATTTTTCGTTTCATAATGAAAGAAACTATTTAAACACCCGGTTTTTTAAATTTGTTTTTCTTTAAATAACCTTTCGTTGAGAGGTTTTAGAAGCATACTAAATTTATACAAAAAGATGCAACATTTAATTAAAAAAGTATTTTATTTGTAAATTATGATAATTAAGTGATTAAGTACTTAGCTATTGACAATTTTACAAAGGTATTAAAAATGTATGTTCTTCCGGAATAAATTCGGTTTTAATTAGCCTATTTGAACAAGTCTCACCAATTTAGAATATTTGCAAAACACCAAATCTAATAACACCCATTTTAGCTCATTCAAATCATTGTCCAAGAAGTTATTTGGGCTCAAACAAATTTACAAATTTCAAATTATAAAAATGGGTTGAAAAAATTATATTTTGTAATTTCATAAATAGTCTGTCAAATTCTTTGCCACTATTTCTACCGTCTGATTTCCATACATTTTAAAAAAGGAAGCTATCTTGACAAATCCTGTATATTTAAAGGTAAAAGTGATCCTTATTAATGTGACTATGTACCTATTATATGCATCTTGGTCACAAGGTTCTTTTTTTAAATGATCCTTTGCATCTTTTTAATAAGCAATGATATCATTTGATCTTATCAAAATATAATTTCATTTCAAGATTAAAAAATCTTCTCATTCTTAAAATATATATTTAAATTTACAAATTAAGTGAAGACGCTTTAATAAATCCTAGATCCCTTCCAGGGACTTTTAATGAATTCAAAACTAAATAGTAAATAGCTAAAATTGATCTTTAGGATGTACTCATCAATGGAGATAGTCATGTACTATACAGGGTATACAAATTGTCTATGCTGCAAATGTGATTGTTTCTCTCCAACCAGTTAGGTTGTTCTCTTATCAGTCTAGCGGTTTGGTTCTTGAATAGATTGAAACGGAAATGAAATTGCAATATATTTCATATCGGTCTCGGTTCTAGTGCTTATTTTCGTTTGTTGTATTTTTTTGGTATATTTAAAACCTTTTAATATTCTATTTAAACAATTTTATGAAAATGAAACACGTCCATACTTTTATTGTATCACGCAACCTTTCCCAAAAAAGAAAAAGAAACAAACCCAGGTCCGCTAGTATGCTTTTCGGGGCCTTATAATATGCTAAATATAATATTTCTTAAGTCAGGGGTTCCCAAACTTTTCACTAATACATTTTTACCTGAGACCCCCCGAAACATTTGTACTATGTGTGTGTAGACTCAAAGTAATCCTCAATTCTCCAACTCTGGCTATAACTCAGCTGCAACGTACGTCCCACGTAGTTCCAGAATTGAGAGATTGTTATGTTGTTGATCCTGGCTCGTATTCCAAGGGAGGCTCTGTGCCTTTTTTTAGATATTTGAAACAACAAATTTGTTAATTAATTCCATTTCTTCTAACTGGAGCTGCCTTAGACAAGCTTTCTTAAAAAATAAATTAGCTGCCTAGGAACTGGCGTTTGCCCAATTGGATTCGTATATAAAATAAAATTTGTAGAAATTTGTTTGCAAATTCATTTTCAATTTTTTCATCAAACGTCAATTTTCAATTTATAAGAAGAAATGCCACAAAACCATGCATTTTGCACATCAAATTATAGACCAACATTAGAATACATATAGTATTTTCAATTTCCTTAACATTTTATGACATAATTTTTGCAATATTTGGGATATTATTCGCCATAACTTTTTTGGTTTTGACAAAAATTAAGATGGACTTCTCATCTAGACCAAAATTATATGTATATATGTTGTTATGTTATTTGAAGTTTATAACACAAATACATATAATATAATGTACTGGGGCTGTATTATAAATCCTAACGTTCGATTGCTCCGAAGGGGTCTAAACATTAAGAAAAGTACATTGTGATCAGTGTGATTTCCATACTATTTTATAAAATTAAACTCTCAAGTTCCTATGTTTTAATTGGTGGAATGCATGAAAATCAGTTGTTTTCTTCAATTTTTTAATAAAATAAAAACGACTTTTTAAATCCCTTTTAATAATTTAAAATTTCATAAAATCATTTGAATACAAATATCCTCACAAATAACAATGATAGAAAGCTAAAAATTGGTAGCCTCAGATTTGATGTTATGCAGAAGTTTTAAGTAGGTGTAGTTTGTTCGAATCAATTAATTAAAACCGGATTTATTTCGGAAAGCCCAACATTTTTAAAACTAAACAAAATCGCCAATAACTAAATAGTTAATCATCTACAATACAGAAATAGAATTTGCAGTTTGAAACCTCTAAATAAAACGATATTTAAAGAGAGAGGAAAAAAGGAGAAAATCACTTGGTATTAAAATATTGAAGTTTGGTTTATTCAGTGTATGGACAAAACTCTGTAAAATAATGAAGAATGATTAAGGAACAAAAATACACATTTTTTTATTGTCTTTTGAAAAAAGGAAGTTTAACTATCCCACCCTGTAAATTATATATTAAGGGTCCCGTTCTGACATATATGTACTAAGTAAATAGGTACCAATTATATGGTTATGTTCAATTTGTCAATGTGTACGTATATTTATATAGAACTGAAAGGATTCTAATTGATGATTTATTTCTTTTCCTGAGTTAGGAAGGAGTTTCAACGCGAGGATTTTGTAGCAAAGAGTCGTGTCTCCATGGAGGATTTTTTTTTCATTCTCTCATACTATAATCATTCGGTGAGTTTTTCCTTCAATTTCCATTTGAATCATTCTAAATATGTAATTTATTCATGACATGCCTCCAGAATTGTAATTATATATATTTGTACATACGTACTCAGATGGTTTGACAATAAGAATAATATTATAATTACTCTGTTTCTAAGCCACTTTTTTTTTGTACTTCTCCAACACGGAATAAAGATAGTACGGATCCAAATCGGTTCAGATCTTTAGATGTATACATTCAAGTACATTTCGGGTAACCAAACTTTTGGATCCAGATCCCGAATCAAAATTAGATAGATACTTCTCCAGGGGCGTCCGCATGGGCTGGGCGGGAGAGGCTGATCCCACACCTCCCCCAATTAAGGAATCTTTGCTATTTATTAGAAAATTTAATAACTTTTTTTTTTCAAAAAATAAAACATTTTGAAATTTAATTTAATTTTCCATTTCTTTTCAAAAAATTTAATTTTCTGTGAATATCTAAGAAATTTTCTCTAAAAATTTAATATTTGAAATTTTTTTTTTCCAAAAAAATTAATTTTTTATGAACAACTGTGGATTTTTGAATTTCTTTTCCAAAAAATTTAATTTTTGTTTGAATATCTATGCATTTTTGAAATATTTTTAGAGTAAATGTAATTTCAAATGAATAGCTTTGGATTTTTGAAACTTTTCTCCAAATTTTTTTTCTCCTTTAATTGGTTAGATGGAGTGTCACTGATTAAGTATAAGTAAACATTAGAGTATTACAATGACTCAATCTTTGTCTAGAAATCACCGGGCGACAAACGTACACATATTAAGTTCAAGAGAATCACTCACGAGCGTGCTTTCCATGAGTTATGGCGATTTAATAAAAAATTTAATATTTGAAATTTTTTTGTGAATAGCCGTGGATTTTTGAATTTTTTTTTTCAAAAAATTTTATATTTGAAATTTAATTTTTGAATTTTTTTTTCTTCAAAAAATGGTAATTTTTGAATTAAAAAAAAAAATCTCATAACAACCCAACTATATTAACCTTAGGATTAATAATTAACCAGGGCAAATTTGGATCCAACACTGATTAGAGAAAGTTTAGAAGAAACTTCAATAAACATTTTGTGTTCGTGACCCCTTTTTTTATCTTGACAACACAAAAAAATATACAGTTTATTTTGTTGTCAACCTTAAATATTTCTGCTTCTTTTTTCATAATCAATATTCTGAAGGGTGATTGATTGAATCATAATTCAATCCTTTTAGGCTGTGAATAATTCCCACAAGAATTTCATGTTGGAGGAGAATTGCCTTACTATCAACTGATTTTTTACAATAAAAATGACGACTTGTGATGCAAAACTGCGTGGAATAACCACGTGATGCAAGTGTTTTTGTAAATGCTGCGCAGGGGCGTCCACAGTGGGCTGAAGGTGCTGTAGCCCCTCCCCAAAAATCTAGGAATTTCTGCGTTTTACTACGTTTTTTTTATAAGGATGAAAAAATGGAATATTTGAAATTTTGTTTTTGTATTTGTTTTTCCAAAAAAAGTTAATTTTTGTGAAAACCTGTGGATTTTTGAAATTAAAAAAAAATACATATTTGAATTTTTTTCTTTAAATTTCGAACTGTATTTCGGATCCAGTTCCAAGACCTGTTGTTCTATCTCTAACCCTGAGGAGCAGAATATGAAAAACAAAGTGCGGATTAAATAGTTCAACTCTGCATGATTCCCAACACTTTTATTTCTCATCTCCCACGTTCCTTAATTGAAACATTCAAAATTTAATTAGCGCTCCTACTGAGGCATCACACTGATCCCTCTTATAGAGTTTGTTTCCTTCTTTTTGATGACTTTGTTCCTATGAAACTAATGGAAATGTAGTGTATTGATAAGAAGACAAGGTTCAAATTTCAAATAATTGATGTTTGATTAGTTGATAGTGTCACTTTCCTCCAGTTTTTACCCTATATTTTTATGTAGGGACTAGACATGGCCTCTAAAGATGTAAGGGATCCACATTTTTTTGATTGGACTCGGTTAAGATCTTTAGACGTAAATATTTGAGTACATTTTGTGGTACCCAGACTTTTGGATCTATAGGGTAGGACAGCAAAACGTGGACTGTTAATTAATATCTATTTTCTCATTACTAATAAAAAGTTGAGTGGTTATTTTTTGATATTCTGTTTCTGACGTCCGTTTTACCTTAACAAACTATACTAATCATTCAGTCATTTCATCATCATGAGCGAGAAACAAGCAAAAGGGAAGCGCATCTCAAATTTCCTAGATGCTGGAGTTGATGCAATGAAGATTACGGACATTGTTAAGTGTTCTAGGAGCCTGGTTTTTAAGGCCAACTTAAAAAAATAATGGAGAATACCTCTTAAGGATGTCAGCAATTGGAGAGCATAATTTAAGGAGGGATACAAAGTTCTTGTTAAGTTTGGGGAATAATATAAAGGATGGTCCCACTAAGTCGATGGATCCCCTTGTCAACAGCTTTCCCTATGGCTCCTAGGACCATCAGGAGGGCTATCAAGAACAACTTGGTATTAGTTTCTTTCACAAGGAGCCTGTGCCACTTTTTAAGAGAGGACATGAAAGCCAGGAGGCTAGAGAGGTGCAAGAAACTCCTCCCATGGATCGAGGGAAATGGATAAATTACGAAAATATTCTTGGACAAGAAGATTTTACCAGTGGATCAATTCTACAACCTCCAGAACGACCGCTGGTTTGTTGAAACAAAGGAAGAGGTCTAAAGGGTTTACCACACTAAATATCCGGCCCAAATAAAGGTCCTTGGCGTTGTAGCCTCTGATGGAAAGAAGATGCATCCATTCTTTTTAAAGGTTGGGCAGAAAATCGAGCAGGAGCCCTACTATAAGGTACTTAGACATACCGATTGCCATGGCTTAATACCAACTACCAGAAGGGTAAGTACGTGTAGACTCAGGATGGCGCCCCCTCTGTACGACCTGCCTAGTGCCAAAAGTTCTGCGTAGATAACAGGGTCTGACTCTAGTCCAAAGAGATATGACCCTCTTCTTCACCAAATTTAAACTCACTGGACTTTTCTATATGGGGCACTTGGGAGGGAAAACCAACTGGGCATCACACCCAAATGGTGTTCATCATCAAATCCTATATGGCCTTCAGGTGACATGTAAAGGCTGTGATTGACAATGAAGGTGGTCATATTGAGTAAAAAAAGTTAAGCAAAAACCTTGCCTACAAGTTTTTTTTAAAATAATTTTTTGCTTAATATTGAAAATATAAAATTATTGATGTATTTCTAAATCTGTGTCTTGAGTCCAAGTTTTGCTGCCCTGCTCTGTGGATCCGAAACCAAGATTAGACAGTAATTCTTTTCAACTTTTATGGGCATTTTATCCAAAGCTTGTACCTAAACAAAATAGGATAGGTAACGGTTATATTTATACTAATTCGGAACGATGTTATTCCTAATCGAACATGATTATTTGTAATCATCAGAATTATTTACATATGTAATAACATTGGACGCCTCACAATTGTATCTCACAACCTATCCTTATGAAAGAAACAATAGTTTGTATTTCTTCCGATTATAAAATTATTATTCAATGATAATTGATAAAAGATTAATAAGAACTTATTCGAATTAAACCCATCAATTTAAATCAATATCTCTATCTTGTGTTTGTTTGGTAGCTGTCAATATTTTGCTTCTTTTATCCTAATCATTGTTCTGATACTTTACTTGCTCAAAAAGTGACACTCGTGAGAGACAAATATATTTGAATGGAGTGACATAACTCAGTGGACAAAGCGCTCGCTCTTAGTAAAGTTACTATACATTATTTATATGGACTTCACAGACAATTCCTAGTAGTGATCAGAACTCCGGATAAATACAAATATTTTCCCTTTTTATATCCTGAATCATAATTTTAACAACCCTTCCTTCCTAAAACTGATACACCTCAAGGACATGAATAAACTTGTAAGATCAATATTTCATGACCGGTAATTTTATTCCCAGTCAATTCATTCCCTGTAAAATTCATCCCCGGATATTTCATTTCCACTTTAATATTTAATGACGTCATACTGTCGAAACCAGTTTATAGTTTTTAAGTATATAGGGAGGCCCGGGCAGTGGGGACTGGAGATGACTGATGACTTGTGACGGATGGTTACACGGATATAAAGGATTTATGCTATTTATGGATTAGAAAAGACGTCATCATAAGTCTTTAATAGTGAATAGGAATAGAATCCCGATCTGTGGATATTGTTCGGACCTAGGGAAGTAGAAGTAAATGACGTCATTACTCTGTCATCATAAGTCTTTAATAGTAAATAGGAATGGAATCTCAATCCGTGGATATTGTTCAGACCTAGGGAAGTAGAATTAAATGACGTCATTACTCTTCCCTGCGATCGTCTATCATTAATACTACTCCCTCTCATCAATTTCATCATCTCTATTTCTCTTCTTACAATTCTAATCCACGGCAAGGATAACCAAGTATACTGGTGCCCCTCACACCTTTCTCCAGGATCACTTACACTCACTTACTTTAAGTTTATCTATACAAACCATATGGCGTCACTAAATATTCATCTGTTAAATGATATTGAAATGTCTGGGAATGAATTTTACGGGGGATGAATTTACAGGGAAGGAAATTACGTGGAATGAAAAGACAAGGAATGAATTTACTGAGAATAAATGACCTAGAACCCAATATTCATACATATTTTGTGTACCTTTCCTATTATGATAAGCAGATCATTCTTTGTCCACCCTGCTTTACTTTTTTTTTTAAATTAGACCTTTCAAAATCTATTTATACTCTTTCTTAAAAAAAAAAACCTACACAGAAACCTCGAGATGAAATAAAAGGAAATTGGTATGATATAATTTATTTTTATAGATACAATGTAAATATTATATTTGAAATCTATTTTATTAGAATCATGCAACCTCTCACCCTTACTGTTTCCAAAGAGATACTATCAAAAATGTTATATATAAAGGTTATAATATTTTTATCATTCTTGTCCAGCTTTTGATTGGTTGATTTTATTTCTTTAATGCCAAATTACTCAATTACTTTTCCTTTTTGTTGGTTGTAATATAATCAACGATCATTGTTTAGGCAATGACTTATAAATAGTTCTATTTGAGCCATAAATTCTATGCTTTAACAATTTTTTAAAGAAGTTATTAGTATTTAGGATTCTTCTTATTTAAAGTGTAAATGTAATCTATATCATAGGATAAAACTATAAGCAATTTTTACTTTGCAATGGTCTCAAAAAGATATTTGAAGGTATACAGAGCAAGGACCCAAAACTTGCAGTATCTTTTAATTACGATTTTATCACCTTATTTTATATTATGAGGTTTCATTACGGAACCAAATGACAGCTGAAGCAAAACTACAAAAGTTTTGATTCTATCACATGTGTCGTTCGCAAACCTAATGGTTCTATGAGCTGGCGGGAGCGTCTGCAGAGGTTGTAGGTTTTTTGATTTAAAATTAAATTTTTTTTTCCGTCAGGATGATGAAATTTGTAGTAAAAAAAGGAGGATTTTTTTTTCTTATTAAAGATTTCTATTCTAAAAAAAAGGTCATTCAGGCAAATAATGCAACAGAGGAATTTTTTCAAAATAAAATCCTGCTGTAGGAGCGTCCCCAAGATTATAAATATATATTTTTTTATTTGAGGGGGGCTTATATTTGGAATTTTTTGTAAAAAAAAAAATTTGAACAAAATTTAAAAAATAAAATTTTTTTGAAATTTTTTTCAAAATTAACAGCTATTCATACAAAATTTAAAAAATAATTTTTTTTTTAAATTTTTTCAAAAATTAACAGCTATTCATACAAAATTTAAAAAAATCTCAGCTGTTCATAAATAATTTCAGAAGTTAACTTGAAAATATTATAGTTTATGAAACAAAAAATCAAATATTAAATTTTTTCGAAAAAAATTTCATGAATCCATAGCTATTCAAAGAAAATTAAATTTTTGGAATTCGATGCGATGTAGCCCCGCCACCCCTAATTTCCAAATTTGCAAAATTTGATTCTTTATTTTTAAAGAATCAAATTTTGCAAATTTGGAAATTAGGGGTGGCGGGGCTACATGGCATGCCTCTGTAACTTTTTTCTATATATTTCATTTATATTCGTCAACGAATAATCGTCGATTTTTATCTTCAAATTTATTCTTTTTAAACTTTTGGAAGACTCGTAAATTGCGCTTAAATGAGTCTAATTTATCGTCTGTTGTAAAATAACAAGAAATGCTAGATTTTATACATTTAAATGTGGTCATATCGGGGCCAATATAAGCCTCATAAATCAAATAAAGATTTCAAACTGTAGGTGAAATTCTTGGGTATCTTATCTCACCCCAATAATTTGAATACAGAGCCTATAATTTACTCAAATAAAGAGAATTGTAAATATATATGAAGTAAAAAAACAAATTTGGCTTTTTCTCCTTTTCTTGATTTTCCCCGGATTTTGTTTATGCTGATACTTCACAAACATACTTTTAGTTTGTAAAATGTTTCCAGAGTTGTCACAAAACTCATTCATAATTGAAGGTGAAGTTACAAAACTCATTCATAATTGAAGGTGAAGTCCTAAAGTTGATATGTAATTTACATCAAATGGACAAACTTACAAAAAAATATTGAAGAAACTTCATTAAATTGCCTTAAAATTAAATTAAATACTACTTAAGGGAATAGAAAATAGTGATATTTGAATTAAATTAAATTAATAGGTACTGAAAATCCCTTGATTTATAGAATTGATTAATTGTTGTTGATCAATTAGGACTGATGTAGTAAGATAAATCGAAGAAAAATATCTTATTCTTTCCAATTTGATAGTTAATTTATTGTCTATAGTTTATGTAAATAAGATTGTATAATGATGTTATAACATATTTTAGTACACATTAAGCTATGTTTTACGGGTGGCCCATCTAGCGGTTGTATTTTAAACTACCACTTTTTTGACGTCTGACAGCTGTAGTAACATTCTCATTGTGTCTAATATTCTGTAAAAGGTCTCCTATTTACGAAATGTTTAAGTTTACGCTCGAAAATTTTTGGGAAATACCAAAGACTTACTTCCAAAATGGAGAGTCTTCAAGCGAAACTGCAAGAAAATTACGTCGGTCGAAATAAAGAGCCTTCCCGGCAGTTTGTGGATAAATTTGGGAAGTGTGAGCGAAACTGGCTCGTTAATGGATAAAACAACACGTTCCCGTGTTCGTCCAGTGCACTCAATCGAAAACATTGCTGCTGTTGCCGAAAGCGAAAAAACGAGCAAGGAGCTGCCGTTACGGTCAATGGTGAGCGCTATCGCCCCATGTTGGAAGATTTTTTGTTTCCCCAAATAGAAAGGAAGACATCAACGATATTTGGTTCCAAGAAGATGGCGCTACGTGCCACACAGCCAACGTTACAGTGGATCTTTTGCGCGCTGTCTTCGACTATCGCATCATAAGCCGAAACGGCAACGCCAACTGGCCACCTCGTAGCTGTGATTGGACTCCATTGGATTATTTTTTTTGGGGAACCGTCAAGGATAAATGTTACGCCAACCATCCAGAGACGATTGCCGATTTGAAACACGAAATTGGAGTTGCCATTGCAGCTGTTGAAGCTCACACAATCGAAAATGTATTGAAAAATTGGGTCGACAAAATGGGCTACTGTAAGGCCACCCACGGGTACCATATGAATAAAGTGGCGTCCCTCATTAATCGGAATGTTGAGGCTTTCAAATAAAAAAAAAAATTATTGACAAATATCCATCCGTTTTTTTTATAGCAATATCAAAAGAAAAAAGTTTTGTGGGCCACTCCTTACATGTATTATAAGCTAAATCAGGCATTCCCAACAGCTGTTTGTCGATTGCAAAAAAAAAAAAAAAAAAAATGAAGAGATCTTCTTGTAGGCCACACATGACACATTGGTTTTAATTTCTATTTGATAGAAAAAAGTATAATATAAGTCATTGTGACATTTGAATATATTTATTTATACATATTATAGCTCTAATGACTTATATTTGCTTCTAAATTCCTGGCTATCATTTCAAAGTTGCCATCCAAACTGAATTTTTGGGCATCATGACGACAACTGCTCCAGATATAAAGAAAAGGAACGGCGTGACCTTAATTTTTGTTCATAACAATATGGAGATTCAAATTAGGAGGTCTCAAATGTAACTTGCGTCCTAATCGAGAACGTAAAAAATGTTTCATAAGGCTCCCCCAGAGACTGGTCTATCACAGGTTGTAAAAGGGAATGAATATTAAAAAAATAGGTTGAAGAGAAAAAAAAAAAATGTCTACTGATAAAAAATATTGAATTTTTTGGAAATATTTCTATGTAATCCAACGAAGCAAAATAAACATAGACTTAAGAAGGTTAATCGGAGGCGGTGTAAACTTTAGAAATGTAAAGTAATATTAAATATTCTCGTTATTTTCATATTTGTCTAATATTTCAACTCGCCCAAATATGTATAAATTTACCTATTGCATAGGACAATCCTATAATTATACATTTATGTTAACATGAAGGCCGATAACTAAATAAATACATCATCAAAAAACACATATGTGAATAGATGAATGCTCTTAGATATTTATAAATACGAAAGACAGGGTAATTAAATAATCGTACTCGAAAATGATTTTTCTTTTTTCAACATACTTTATTTGGCTTACATATTATATAGAATATACATATATATAAATAAACCGGAGCAATTGCGTAAAAAATTACGTAAATAAACATTATAGTTTATACTTAATGCTCCGGGGTAGAATTTCAACTAATATTTTAAATATCAATCTTTGAAAAAACAACATAAAAATTAAAAATTATAATAAATATTTGTTAAAATTTTTTAAAACCCTTCTTGAAATACTTCAATGATTTCGTGAAGTTGATGGAAGGTACCGGATTTCTTCCCCTGCAAAATTCCATGACTCACATCCTGATTTAGGAATTTTCATTGTAAGAGAGACATAGCGGGCTAACGCTGCCCAGATGGTACCTCACGACTCATCCCACCGAATAGGCTAGCGATGAGGACTTTACAATTAAGAATTGACAAGTCCAGAACCCTTGTTACCTCAGAAGTTCCCCCCTTTTTCTTTGAAATTCCAAAAAGAACAAGACCTTTAACATATTTTTCTTCTCCATTCGTCAGCCCTTTTAGATTTATACATACAAGATATTTTAGGATATAAGATGGCAGGGCAGTCCACTAACGCATGAAGTGTGTTATTATATATTTTTCCACTGTCTTGCAGGGCCTAGTATATTTAATACAATCTGTGGAGATTTGTAACTGCACGGTAAACTTTTTATCATCATTTAATTCCCTCAAGGAAGACACAATTTTTCTTTTCTAACTCCTAGGGAGGCCCAAACGCTATTTTTTTTCAAACTCAATTTTCTTTCCAACCAGTTATCTAATTAAAAAAATAAAACCAAATTTTGAAAGCTTGATAGATTTTGATTTTTCTATTCAATAATTATCACCTCCAGTATCAATTAAAGACTCTATATGGAGATGATAGCGGGAACATGCCTTCGCCGCACGGTCACTTGGCGAATCCTTGAATTATTTTCGATCCAACAGATAAGTTCGTCTGTAGTGCTCTAGTGGGTTCGGTTAGTTTGTTATTCGATCGTACCCCACACAAAAAAAATCATCAGATTCAAATAGGGCGAGTTAGGAGGACAAAAGTCCCACAAAATAAATTCGTCAAAACTGTCTTGGAGCCATTTGATAATTTTTTCGAGATGAGGGATAGCTGTTGACTCAAAATCACCTTTAGGAGTATCAAATTCCCTCCTAACCTTGCAAAGGAACCTGACACTGAGTCCCAGTGTTCAAAAAATTGTTATTTTGTCACCCTTGGAGCGAATTCCCAGGAAGGATCCGTCCCTTTACCAAATATTTTGGACAACGAATAAATCAAATGACTTCATTGGGAAGGAAATACGGCTTGCCAGTAGTGTGGAACCTAAAACAAATCGAACATCTCATGTCACCAATGCCATCAACAAGAAGACAATCACCAGCATACCAAGCAACAAAGTCGTCAGTGCCCGCTCCTTCTTCCCAAACCGGATAGGGGCCGTGATTGAAGCTCTTTTCAACCTTCATTTGTAGTGTAGAATTCAAGCTAACTTTCAAGTAAATCCCCCGAAAAAATGCGGTGTTGTCGATGAGTTAAAGTCCAATATAATGTAACCTAGCATCACCTCTGAATATAAATATATGATCAAAATATACTAGTGAATAATTTAGCATATAATGTTGTTTAATGTAAAAGCGTGTGGTGAAATTGGTAGCAATTGATTCACCCCCCTCCCGAGATTATTGTGTAGTGCATGTCATTATTACCATAAAAATACAACTTAGAATAATTACAAAACCATATCTAAAATAATGGATATTTTTGCAAACTTTTTTATTTAAGTATTGTTATTAAAAAGTTTTTGCAGATCGTATAAAATGCACTCACTCAGCTACATGTTGGAGCGAAAGTATAATATATATACACATATGACTAGAATGGACTCTTGGTGAAGCTCAAACCAAATACATTCACATACACGGTCGTAATTTGCCAATTTCTTTAATTTGAATGAAAATCGCTCTATTTTTTGACTCTTACTATAAGAATTAGCCTAGACAATGTATGTACATATTAATTAGTGGTGGGTTTATGTTTGAAAGTGCTAAGAGTTTTTATTTTTGTCGACTGAAGCAATTCGGTCCTTTATAGAATTTCGGTGAGGATTGCTCTATAAAAAAAATCGATATATATCTGAGGCAAAGAAAAATTTGGTTTAGATTGCTCCCATAAAACAAAAATTGGTCTAGACGAACTCTATAGATGATTCATTTATGTGTGTTTCAAAAGTGTGAACTTCGATACAATATCCCCATATGAAGTTAAATTATTTGCATAGATCATATTCTTACAATTTATTTAAAAGGATAAGGGAGAAATTCGGTCCATAGATTGGCACCGAAAAAATATCGGTCCATGATTTGAAAAAAAAAAAAAAAATCAAGTGTCGACCTGGTATGATATCACAGTTTGGACCGAAATGTCGATCACATCTGTCTTGAGGAAATCAATTATGACCAAAGCGAAAAAAATAAGTCCTGTACAGGAATGATGTTGTTTGTTGTTTTGGCGGTCAGCCAAAAGTGTTTGCCCTCGGTTAAAAAAATGGCATCGATCAACCGTATTTATTCCACAATAGGGGACAAAAGTGAACGTATGTCAATAATATACTCATATCCAAGATTAGTATGTATTTTAATTGATTTATAACTCGCCAAATGTTAATTAGATTTTAATTAAAAAAGAAAAGGAACTCTGCTCGATGCCAGACTGCAAAGAAAACGTTGACATATTTGTCATTTTTCTGGCTTTAGTTTTTATCAAAATCCATTTAAAAAAAAAAAAATTGGTTGTTTAATAAAAGTTGCACCCTGTATATCTTTCAAATCAATTAGTCCCATTGGAAAAAGAAAGAATATCACATATTATTATTCTTATGTTCCTCTGTTGTACACCCCCGTTTTGGAATAATAAACTTGAATACATAAACGTATCAAACGACTTTGAAGGGTTGGTCTATTAAAATACATGGGTACATTGAGGGCCATGTCCTTGTACTGTATTTGGAGCTTCATTATTAGTGGGTCATTATTCAACTTATTATTGTTATGATACATTAAGGACTCATTATAGCTTTATAAATCATTAAATCCTGGGATTGTCAAGATGGCTGCGGTTCTCTCTCTCTCTCTCTTTACTTGACGTCTTCTTTATGAAACATACAGTCTATGTATGTTCCATGATCAAGGAAAAAGACTTGAGTCTACTTAATTAAGGCTCTCCAATAACTCATTAATGTATCAGTCCTACGATCGCTCCTTAACGGTGTTTTATTGTAACTACAACAGCTTAAATGACGTAGTGATAAGCTCCGTTTTTGGTGGAACAGTGAGTAAAGTACAGAATGCCTTATGGACCCTTCCCTATTGTCCGTATCGTTTTTGTGGATTTGTGGAGTATGATTTAATGGTTCTACTTTGATTCTTCGTCTAATACTCCACCCAAAAATCAACCTAAAGACTCAACGACAAATAATACAGACGATTGGGAAGGTCCCAAAGGGCAACTAGGTATTGTTCATCTCTCCCCTTACCCCACCAAAAATTGACCTACTAACCAATATATTTCAACTGTTAAAGTTTCATAATAACTTCTTTCAAAAAGACAAGTAACGTAATGTTTAAAGTAGGTGGTTTATGGCTAGAACTTATTATTCTACGTACTATCTCTCATTCATCATATTCTTCGTTATTAAATTCTTATATTCTAGCTATAAATGAAGAAAAAATTAAATAGCTATGATCGTAGGAATGATTTACGGGTCTTTAAGACCGGACAGATTTAAAAAAAGACTGAAAGGGGAAAAATAAAGATATGTATAAAGTCTTTTTAGGACCAAATCATTACTGTTTATTTTGTTATTTGTGTAAGAGTGCAAGGAAAAGGCGAGAGCGAGATAATTTTTTTTCTTTATGACTGAATTTAGACCCTTGTGAATATCAGTCAAATAGGAAGTTTTAAGTAAGAGATTTGTGGCTAGAACCAAGGACTACTAGAAGAATATTCTAGTGTTATTGCCTATAGGTCATCCTAAAAGTCTAATATTCAGTGCTAATACTTAAAAACAGAGAAATTCAGACAGTAAAAATGAATATATCGGGTCCATCTTATTGATGATTTTTTATTGTACCTATAGTTTCGCCCCAGGAATTTTCTCTCTACGAAGTTTCCCCCTCATACATATATGTATATACATGTATATATATCCTTCTACTTATTTTTTCAGGCTTTTTTTGTGTCTTCCTCATTTGAAGTCCTTTGTAATTCTTTTTTTAAAATACAATAACTTGAAATGAGGGCATTTTAATTCAGTTTGGATGTATAGAATACATGATTGAATGAATGTTGTTTCTTTTATTATGCATTTGAACCATTTTTTTTAACGTGTCACATACTTTAACTTAAAGAAAAAATGGAAAAGAACACAAGCAAATAAATTTGAATAAACACAGAACGCACAGTTGGGAGCTTTAAACTCCATAAACCTGTTAGGAAGATGAAAGCTATCTCACTCTTGAAGGAGTTGAAAGGCAACTCGGGTTGGTCACCGTGGTCTTGCACAAGTTCCCCCCTTCCATCATGGCCCTTGGCGTCATCTCCGCTCTATTTCTTAAATTATGGTATTGTATAAATTATATATGACCATTATTTGTAATGAAAAAAATGGAGTTTCCTTCCTTAATTATGTTAAGTGAATATTTGTGTTACGACAATTTGGCTCTCATCCCAAGATACGTTCTAGGTATGAAGCTGTTATTCTTATTATCTAATTCCAGAAGAGTTAAGTTTTTCCTCTACTACGTCCACTTATGAAGAACAATGTCGAAAAAATAACCCTGGATGACTGGCTCATTTTTGCCCATATATTTTTATGTCATAAAATGTTCAAAAAATTGAAAAACTACTATGCAATTGAAGTTTTCTAATTTTATGTCCAAAATGCATCGTTTTGTGATATTTATTCGTAAAAACTGGAAATGGACGTTCGAGGAAAAAAAGGGGGAAAAAATGAACAAATTATTAGTAAAATGACAGATATTTCTATTAAAAATCAACTTTTATGTGTCAAACTTGTATGCAAACGAATTTCCAGCCAAATTTCTTCAAACTTTATATTATCTACAAAACTAATATTCCATTGTCTTCTTGACTTTTTTTACACCTGAAAAAAATTAAAGTGCAATTTTCACCTATTTCGTATTTTGCTCACAACTTTTTTTGATTTTGAATTAGTTTAAAAAACGTCCTTATCCGTATAGTGGGTTTTTTATATAAGCCATTCACCTTTTGATATATAACTAAATCTATTGTCTGAGCTTCAAAAAACATTCATTGTGTTTTGGATATAGAATAAGCTTTCCTCCCTAAAAATCGTTCCTAAACTGAACAGGTTCAAAAGAGGCACTTATGACAAGTTTCATCCCCCTACGCCCAACTGTGAAGGCACCCATATAAGGCAAACATAGATACGCATTTAATTTTATTTATATAAGATATTATTAAAGTAAAGTTTTGATCTCTTTTTGTCTGTTTGTCGATACTTAATTTCTCCGGCTATTAGATAAAATTGTAATGTTAATTCATTTTTAACTTGTGAGTTGATCTCAAGTCAATGTTATGTCTTGTGACAGAAGATGATTTGAAGTTTGCGTCTAATTTGATCCATTCAGATGGCACAGATGACTACAAAATAGTAAGGGTTTATTGTTGGCTGGAAGGCTATGTAAGTTATTATTGATTAATAAATAGAAAAAATTACACTAATTTATATATACGAGAATAGTTTACCCATTATTTTTAATTTAACTACTTTCTTGAACAAAAGAACTTCAAGGCCTAATAAATGCATATATTTTAATCCTTGGATATTTCAGTAATTGTTATTAATTGTATTGAAAAAAAAAAAGTATTTTGAATTGGTTTGATTGTAATCATTTAGCAACCATAATTTGTATTCCGGCCATCACACTACATTGGCGTCTGTCAAATTTGCTCATAGCTTATATTAAAACACCAGAATTTGTATATAAATTCAGTTTTATTATTATATATAAAACCCTACTACCTATGTCTAAGTGGCAACCCTATAGCTTAGATGCTACTCCTCTTAATGATTTGTTCTGGCGGTATCTTGGGATGAAGGTGTTAAGAAAACATGAATCAAGGCAAACTTCAACAAGGGCTGGATTGAAATGGATCTGGTCTACATTTGTTAGTCAATTACTTCTTTCGGTAAGATGATAAAGAAAGATGTTAATCCGGAGCATTTTGGGGCTGTTAAGAATATAAAGTGAAACCCATATGGTAACCCTGAAAATTTGAAGAATATTTTGAAGGGGAGGAGCTTAAGTGTTATGACGCTTAATTAAATCAGCTGTCAGATGAAGGAAATAAACACAAGTCCCACTCCATATCGAGTAAGATTGTAAACAGGAATGACTCCGTTTTCGATCCTCAGTTATACCCAGAGTCCAACAGGGGCTTACACTTATAACTTCCAAATATATCCTCAGTACATAGACATGAATTACTCACTGCCATTTATTTGCATACAAACTCGTGATAACACTATAACATTATACGTTCTCTCCTCAAAAATAGATAAATACTGGTAACAGCTTTAGAAAAAAGATGTTAGGAAAGAATTACTCCGATGCCGGACCTCAATTCTACTCGGAGTCCTACAAGGACACAAATTTTACAGCCTAGTTTTGTATAAATAAATGATAAGTTGTATATACTAGAAAAAGAAGTTCATTACTCAGGAACAAAATAAAATACCGGACGTCAAAAAGTTTTGGAACATGACTTTAATTGCATTCAGAGAGGTTTGGTTAATTTTATGCAAAAGTTAGATTAACGAAAAGAATAGCTGATTGTTTACCTTTTAAAAGCCTTATTTACCAAGTCTCTAAGATAAATATTCACGAAAATGGAGCAAAAAAGGCAAAAATTGGGCCGTTTAGTCCTCGCCAGATTTTGCAATTCTGATATTGTAAAGACCCATAATGTCTGCAGAACCACCGTTTGGAAATCAATGTTAAGGTCAATAATAGTGAAGTCATCAGTAATTGATATAGAAGTGCAAGGCTGATCAAATTAAACCCTGAAACAGCAAAAAGCTTTTTTGAAAAATCCGAAGATGACGATATCTGACTTGGCGAAGAAGCGGTTTGTTAGCTGTTCCACGGTGTCCAATGCCATAAAAAAGCTCATGGTAAGTCTCTCCGATATATTGAACGACCCTTGCTCACTCAAAAACAACAACAATTACGATTGGATCGGTGCGAAAAGATTTATAATGATCATGGAAACCGAATTTTGTTCTTCTCGAACCGAGAACACATTTACAGTGGATCCCGTGTACAATCGACAAAAGGATCGGATCGTATGTTTTGGAGAAGTAAATTGCAACCTCCGTGAAGTATGCATCAACAAACATCCAGCCTCAGTAATGATGCTCGGTTTGTTTCATATGAAGGTCACAAAATGAACCCAATTTGGTTCCCCGTTGGATATATATTTACTAGCCGGGATTGCTTGATGATTTTGCAAACAAAAGTGCTAGCTACCCTAGGTTCGCAGGATGATCAAGCTATAAAAAAAAAGTCGATTATTGCTTTCAAAAGGACAGGGCTCCTGCACATACGGCAATAATTGCGCAGAATTGGGTGGCCAAAAAAATAAAGTTCTGGGCGAAGGACTTCTGGTCACTACAGAGCTCCGACCTGAATCCCCTTGATTACAACATCTGGTGGAGAATTGAAAGCAAAGCCTGTAGACGACGTCACAGCAGTTTTGAGACCCTAACGCAATCGGTTTAAAAATGAGAGGCGATCAATGTCGAAGCAGTACGTTTTCAACGTGTACAAAGAGTTCCGGGTTCGCATGGAGAGTGTGATTGAGACCGAAGGTGCTCAAACTCATAAATAATGTTCTCTAATGAGTAATAAACAAATTAAAAAAAAAAAATTCTCATTTAAAGTCTCTAGATGTAATTAAATGATCAACGTTCATTATGTTCCAAGACTTTCTGAGGACTCGGTAGATAGTGGCTTCAGAAAAAAAAATCACTCTTTAGGTTGCTAACTCCAAAAAAACAGGGTAGCTAAAATATGTGTTATGATTACATCATTATACAATCCTTTTTCCATGTTGTAGATAAAGCTGAAATATTTAAATAGGGGAAAATAGGATATTTGTATCATTTGATCCTACTTTTATCGTCCCTAATCGACACCAAAAAATAATAATTATACAAATTTAACCATTTTAAGGGATTTTTGCTACGTATTACTTTGATTTAATTGAAATAGGGTTAACCTGAAGGATTTGTTGAAAAGTTATAATTCCATGTTCTTGTTCGACTCAGAGTATAATTGAGGATCAACATTGGGGCCTATATGCCCTTGCTATTTACAGAGTGGGATTTGTGGCCCCCCCCTTCATCTCACTTCTAATAAAACATCTTGACAACAAAGCTGCTGTCCTCCTAAACATACTTTAAATTGTCAGGATTATCATGATCATCAACAATCTCTTTCATTTTTATAGAGCAACAGAACATATTTTATACACCATTGGCTCTTGTTTAACGGTAAAATTAGATTAGAGTGTGATAAGTATCGATGTAAAAATATGATGAACCCTACTCTGTTTCTTGAGGGCAATCTGAACCGGTTTTTTTTTAAATTTTCTCAAGCTGTTATGATAATTATTTCATTCATAAAGAGAAAAAAAAAGTAATAACTATTGAGTGTGACGCTTGATCTAGAAAAAAAAAGGAAAAAAATGGTCTCTCATAATATATGAAACCGAAAAAAATAGGTCAACAGGGGGGAAGACCGAAAAAATCGGTCCACGGTCTTAGACTGCAGTCTAGACCGAAAAATCGGTCTAAATTGATCAAGAAAAAATCACTTAAGACCGAAACGAAAAAAAATTCGGTGCTGGAGCGAGTCTCAACAATAATAACAACTATAAAATTTGTCGATGCATACAAATGTAATCCACTCTTAATTTAAAGAAAAATAAAACCAGCTTGCTTTTGTCTTGACAGGCCTCATTTTTTTTTTTTTTTTTTGAGAAATATATTAATTTGGTGTGTCAACATAAAAACAATATTGAACAAAAGTCAAAAAAAGGACAAAATCTGAATATATTTATTTTAGTTCATGAGTAAGTACAACACAATATTTCATATACATATTTGAGTCAATTATTTGTATTCAAATTACAATTCCATATACCCAAGAATTTTAACTATTGATTAAAACCTTTATTTTATTTAAGATACTTATATTTCCTCACATTATTCTTAAATACCGGGATTCAAACTCATAAATTTAATAACCCTAAGTCTGACCTTGTACTTTAAGTTCTTTGAATTCTAATTAAAATTTGAAGATCTTTAAATGAAATTCCGTTGTCTCTTTAGTTGAAATAAAATCGACTCCTAACGTATTCCCTCATATTCATTCGTTCATATTGTATAATTATGATGTTTCTTTTAACAAATACATCAATAAAAGTGGCGTGAATCAGCACAATATTCCAATCATTTTTTATTTTTTTCCATGTTTTTCTCTCATGACAGATCGTTAATTTTGATGTAGAAAAAAATACCTTACTCTTTTTTGAACAATCTGCAGACTCTACGCTATCATATTCGAAGGTAAGTCCTTTTATTCATCAATTCCCCTCACAAAAGTCCATTAGACCTCTTCAAAATATATACATTTTGTATACAACATATGTAAAATGATATTATTTCCATTTTCCAAGGTATAAATTATTTTAGTATACCACTTACTTTAATTTTGAACTTGGGTTATGCCTGTCTCAAGAACTTATGCACTATTAAGCCAAAAAAAATTACAATTTTATTATTTCAAATGGTCAAACAAAAAAAAAAGAAAATTAGTAAAGCACAAAGTCCAGCATACTTAGTCTTTAGACTAGGGGCTCCTATCTATAGGGCTAAAATTACTTTTCCTTTATTTTTAAGATGTAATAAGTGCAATAATAATTAACCTGTATACTGTTTGTATATATTAGACAACCCTAAATAAGTTTACTCCTGAGCAGGAAGAGGAACTAACTTTTTAAATAATTTTAATTTCATATTATTTACAACTAATTATAAAAAATCACAATTATGACTAATATATTTATGTCCATTCTTGTCAAACCCAAACTAATAAAAAGGTAAACATTAAATTATTTTTTTATTTTTGTATGTAATTCCTTTATATATAGTATTTGCAATGAAAACGAGGGCATAATATCTTACATTTTATTGGGTTTAAAAAAATGTCAATAACTAAGCTTAGTGGCCATTTCATAATCAAAAGTAACTTCTAAACTGGTTAGTGAAAAAATGTTTTGTATTTTTAAAACTTAATAACTTAGCTTATACTAAAATAATGTCATTCTTTTCCCCTTCTACAGACACGATTGTCAAAAAGGGAAGGAATTTTTTTTTATAAGAACATATGGTTGCAAGTTTTCTGTATTTTTCTTGTTGTCAACTGTTGACAGAATATTTACAGAGTATTTATTAACTATTATATAGATTGAATTCATAATTT
This sequence comes from Lepeophtheirus salmonis, assembly GCF_016086655.4. Taxonomy (NCBI): domain Eukaryota; kingdom Metazoa; phylum Arthropoda; class Copepoda; order Siphonostomatoida; family Caligidae; genus Lepeophtheirus; species Lepeophtheirus salmonis. The sequence continues at coordinate 26,659,564 of NC_052133.2, forward strand.
TATAAAAATAAGTATCATTGACAGACTATAAAATAACACAAGTTATTGAGAAAGGCAGTTGATTGATGTACATGACTATAAAAATACACATGAAGTCACCATGTAATACCTTTTTTGAGTCCGTAAAACGTAGAGTCAGCTCTTTTAAATAATAAAAGAGTCAACTTATAAAAATAAGTAAAAACAGCTGAAAGGAAAATACAATATTTCTTAAAAAGTGAGCCGTGAGAGAGCAAGAAGTCTCCTCGTTTTGTTTACGTTTCATTAGAAACATTACAGGGTGTCCACGATAAATTGGAACTACTTTAAATTGCATCCAGATCCATAATGTGGATATTCGGGGTTAAATCAGACTAATATAGAAAGATGCGTGAACAACACACTATAACTTCCACCACAATTGTTTTGACAACAAACAATAGTCATCATGGAACAAGCAAGGAGAGACGCCATCCTGGAATTGGCTCGGGCGGGACACAAGCCCTCTGCTATCTACAAGCTTCTTAACTACCCCAAGACCACGCTGTACCGGGTCTTCAATGCCTGGGAGGTTGAGGGGAAGGTCTGCCGCAAGGCCCACAACATGAGAAGTGACCTAATCCCCACTCCCCACTTCCTTGAATGCCTCCGGAAGTCCATCAAGGCTTCGCCAGGGACTTCCTTTTTCAGGTTGGCCAAGAACCGTGGAGTGAGCAAGCAGCTGGTCTCCAAGGCTGTGAATGAGGACCTCGGGTACAGGTCATACCAGATGGCCAAACAACACATCCTCACGGCATCCATGAAGGCCACCAGGCTCACCAAAGTGTAAGTGTCTCCTCAATGACCTGAAGAGCCATGGAGGAAGAATCCTCTTCTTCTCCGACGAGAAGAACTGGACTATCGAAAGAAGCTACAACGTCCAGAATGACAGGTGGCTCGCCAAGGAGAGAGAAGAGGTCCCTGCGGTCTTCACCACAAAGTTCCCGGGCTCCATTACGAGGGGGTGGAATGCTGTCGATTCCGCGGAAGTCATCAGGGCATGCAAATCCTTTAGGGGCACTATGAGCCCAAAAAGTACAACTCCTGACCCCAGAAGTGAACCATCTGTTCAGCTCTAGTTTTTCACGTGAACTCTTGGCCTTTCCAATCACCAGATACAATAATCCTCTGGAATGCAGTTTTTGATGCCAAGTAAAGTCGTAGGCTGCAGAAACCGACACCCAAATATTGAGGCTTGAAAGGAATCTGTCAATGAGCAGTAGGCTGCCACTGATGATCCAAATCACCAGTAGCAAATTCCCCCGTCGCCTGGAAGCTGTTATTAATGCCTACGGTGGTCATATTCAATATAAATATTTATCCTTAATACCATTATTATGAATTATATGATTCGTTTTTTTTTATATTAAATGTATAAAAAGTTTGTTTGGTTCGTTCAATTTAGGCGTAACACTTTGGTAGCGCCCAGTATGAAAGATAGGACAGGTACGAATTTTCTCAGATCTGTAAACATAAATATTCATGTAATTTTGGTCACCCAAACTACCGGATCCAGATCCGAAACCAAAATTAGACCAATACTTCAGGGTGGTACAGATAAACACGGCTCTGCGTTTGCTCTTTTAGTTTACAATTCCCTGGATTGATGGAGTAGCCGAAGGAAGAAATAGTACCTTCCAACAAGACTCTGCACCGTCCCACACGGCCAACAAAAGTGCAAGATGTCTTTCCCACAAAATGTCCTCCCTTTGGAGCCTGGATTTTTGGTCTCCAAACAGCTTGGATCTGAACCCATGTGATTTCTATTTCGGAAGGAGTCCATTACCCATATAGTGTCAAAACTGGATCTGCACGAGGTCGCCCTGGTCTGCCAAAGGTTCTGGTACCGTGTGACCGAAGTTATCATGAGATGTGGATCTCATTTGAATTATTGAATGTAATTTAATGTAGCTTTTAAATAACTTATGGTTTTACCTTATTTGGTTCGTTCGTTTTTTGCCTTTAAATATTATCCCAATTTATCTGGACCACTCAGTAGTCTTGAATTTTATTACCATTTTACCCGAAGCTCGGACCTAAATAAAATCAAATGATCAGGATCAAAGTTTCCTTTTTACTGATTTAAAATACTGAAACAATAAATATTCCAATTTTATTACTATTACATTATAATTACACTATCCAATAAAATCACCTTTTTGTTATACACAAGAACAGCATATACTCAACTTAGTACAGTTTGATCCCTTGATCCCAAATAGGGTCTTATTTTTTTTCTCATAGTCTTGTGGCCTTTAGGAAAACATTTTTTGTTATTTTTACCTATTTTTAAGGTTGATATTTGATAGCTGAAAGAATGAACTTTAATTTTTTGAAAAGAGCCTCTCCAAAAACGATCTATATCCTTGTCAATTTAAGATAAGGCCACGACAATATTTTAAGGAAAAAACTCATTTTTGAATTGATCTGATAATAAAAGTCCATATTCATATGCCCCAGCTAGAAGAAATAGAAACAAAGACAGAGAAGAAGAAAAGAGATGGAAACAAAGAGAGAAAAAAAGATAAAGGATTTGCTCAGAGGACTCCCCTGAATGTCCGGTTTTTGGAATCCCTTACTTACTACGGCTGTGCAACGAGTGCTCTTTTGTTCATGAAGCTTGAAATAATTTATTTATATAGTTTGAGACATGAGGCTTAATGTTATGACAAATTATATAATATATCTTTTCTTTTTGGCCTTTTTCTCTCTCTTTGTTTCTATATCATTTCTTTTTTCTCTCTCTTTGTTTCTATATCCTTTCTTTTTCTCTCTCTTGTAGTTGGGCATACGAATATTTATGGACTTTTGTTATAAAACAAATTCAAAAATGAGTTATATCCTTGAAATATTGTCGTGGCCTTATCTCAAAATTGACAACGATATCAAAATCACTTAAAATAAATTCAATTAGTAACGAACTTCTGTAAAAGATGAATTGCAAATCTTTTTTCTTAGGCTATGACTTTTATAATTTATAAAAGAGATAAGATCCACTTATTTAAATAAATAAATGAATATTCTGTGTAATCAAGGTTTGGAATTTAAATAACAAAAGAGATGATGATTTAAGATTATATGTATAATATACCTAAACATAATCTCTCACTGCACAATCACATTATGTAATTAGACAAGTACGGGTAACATCTTCAAGAGAAACATAAGAAGAAGAAAAAAGAGAAAAAAGAGAATGTATCAAACTAAACAATAAAGCAAAAAAAGAAAGAAAGATCACAGGAACACTTCAGAAGAATATATGTTTACTTATGTATTGTTTTAAACAATCTTAAAAATCATATCAGATACCGGGTGTATTCAAACTACTTCCCGATTTGGAACTCCGAACTTAATCAAGAACTTGATGAGTCTAATGTTTTTCCAACTTTTTTTTGCACTTTTTTACCTCCGTTAGCCTTAATAATGATCTCCAACCTGAGCCCGAAGGCAGAGCCTTGACCTCCTGACCAATTCCTTGTCCAGGATATTCTCCCAAATATCCTGGACGGAAGCTTTAAGGACCACACTTTTGGGTTAGCGTTTACCGCAAGCCTTGATTTCCACATATGCCCAGAAGGCAAAGGCCAACAAGCTCACCTCTGGTGAGATTGCTAAGCACATTGTCTAGTCCCAAAAGACATGTTCTTCTGGAGAAAGGACTGGATCACTTTGGCGGCAGTATGTGCTGTTGTAGAATAATATTATTGTTAGTAAAGGTGGCCTTGGCCCATGGGATCAACTTGGACCTCAATTGGATGATGTAGTCGGCCGCTGTGATCTTCTACCCGGGCAGTAACCAAATCAAGGGCATCTTGAGGACATTTGATGCAACAAATCCCAAACTCATGACTGATGCCAGGTTTTTTTTTTTCATGGAGTTGATATCAGTACCCCAAAGAACATCCCAAAATGTAATAAATCGATTATTTAGAGGATTAAACACTGAGTTCATTGACCAAGTCTTCTCATCGGAAAAAATGATGACCGGTTTCCCCGACGCTGACTTAAGATTATTGAGCAATTTTTTTTATAACGAAGAAGATGTTTGGACTTGATAGTGTCCGTGAAAAGGCTCTTCTTTTTCATCGGCAAAAACTTCCCGCCATCCTTTTTGAAGGCCTTCCTGACTATGTCCTTTGAAACATGTAGGTCGTTGGCATGTGATCTCATGTATTTTCTTGGTGCAGCCTTAACGGCTCTTTGATCACAAATCAAGAATTTTTTATTGGACAATTACTTCCTGTGCAGTAATTTTTCGGCTTCCATACGTTTGTATGTCCACAATTGTACCCTTTACAATATAATTTTTTGTGACTCCCGCAAGGAGCAAAGCGGCATTTTTTTTTGCAATTCATTTGGTCTATAGTTGTGAACTAATAAAAACAAAACAAGGGGAATCAACAGCATAGGCTCTTACCACCGAAAGTTTTAAAATCAGTAAACGGAACCTTGAGCTTTATATATATATTTCAATTAATTGTTTTGATGATACACTTACCTCATTGTTCATAAACTGAATAAACCAAACTTTGGTGAATGGAACCGAATTTGCAACACTGAATAAACAATATCACTCGTCTAGGCCCACCGATGAGCAAACAACTACTTCCTACACAAAGCACGATATTCCCAGTCTTCAGAGCCAATCCTTATCCCGAAGCTAAGAAAACGTTTAATTTTAAAGGTAAAATTTATAGTACCTCTGCTAATGTTTAAGGGCATCAAGGCATTGCCAAGGCCTTCTTTTTTAAAGAAGTATTAAATACTCTTCCGCCTATGGACTCCGGGATCCCTTGTGTTATATTGATTTGCTCATTTACAGCTGACCCTGGTCACTGATCTTGTATTCAAAGCTTTCATTGATGCAGATAGGCCTCCCATACTTCCACTGAAAGAGGACACGCTGAAGGCTCATCTGTTCTCCATTTATTTTGAACTTTGTGGAACAAACACATCGACGTGTGTAATACCCTGTGATTTTTTCATTTGTTGTTTTGTTCCTCTTTCACTCTACGTTAGTGAAGTGGGATTTTCTGAACCTCTTTTTGGATAAAATTACTTTCAATCTGTTTAAGATAGATTTAAAAGCTGGAAACAGCATTAATATTTTTGCTGAATCATTTTCAGAATAAATCCAACTTTTTGTTTTTTCAAAAAGGTATTTTATTGGAAATATTCAAAGATTTTTCCAATTTTAATCAAGGTTTGGCAAATTTGATTAATTTGTTCACTTTTAAGTTGTTCTTATAATTTGTCTTTTTCCCTTTATTGCTGAAAATGTAAATTCAGCTGTTATCCCATTTATCAGACTCAATCTCATCAAAATTAATGAATACATTTGCACTAACAAAATGTGTATTACTAATAAACATTTCATATAAGTTTTTATCGAAGATAAAATAATAAATATTTGAACTATAATAAGCACAAATTATATGTTGTTGATGACAAAATCTAATTTTGTTATGATTAATTAGCGTAATATTTAGTCTACGTCACTGTGTATCAAGAAATAAAATTTGTTTCATAGTTAAGTTAACGTTCAACCCAAGATCATTAACATCGTCAAAAAAGAGCATGTTCAATAAAAGGATTTAAATTACCTTTTACTGAGGGGTTTTAGAGGGAAAGTTATGTTTAATATAAAAATTTAATGCAAATTGAAATGACCACAAGTCTTATTTTATAATTGCGTATGATTAGTTGATTGAATAATTAGTTATTGGTGATTCAGCAAAGGTACTAAAACTTTTGGATTTCTTCAATAAATCTGGTTTTAAATACCTGATTTAAACAAATTGACCCAATTAAAAATTATTACACGGCACCAAATCAAATGGCACCGCATTTAGCTATCTACCATCGTTATCATTGGATTTATTTGCGTTCAAAGTATTTTGCAAATTTCCAATTTTGAAATCGATTGAGAAAACCTTTTTTTGTATTTTAGAAATTGAAGCAATTATCTGATTTTCAAAAATTGCACCAATAAAAACTGAAGAGATAAATCACTACTAGTTTATATTATATTATGTCAACCCATTTTTTGGTAATATTATTGTCGACGGTAAACGCCCTTCTCTGCCACAATTTCTACGGCCTGATTGCCACGCATTGTAAAAAAATGAAATTATTTTGTCGCACTTTGTATAACGAGTCCATGGATCCCATTTAGTTTTTAAGCCTACAGAGAATTTTCGGATAATATTTATTTTCCAAAAAAATCTCCAACTTAATCATTTGCATTATATGTGGAGTGCCAACTTAAAAACAATCCTGAACAAGAATAAAAAAGAAGAAAGGAAAATCCCAATTTTTTAAAACTATATTTAAATAAAGGCTGGCTATTTCAAAAGTTTGCAATTTCCTTTGGCCGCATCGCATTCCTCTACAAAATAGTTTAGATACAAACACACACTAATGGAGAGTAAGACCAGTACGAATGGTACACTACTACGTCAGTGGCTCAGTAATCTTCCTTACTACAAAATACCCTCGTCTTCTTTTAATCAGGAACAAAACCTTTGTGCACTTTTTTGCAATCCAAATGGGAACATAGACAGTACGTTTTTGACTAAAGCGGTCAGGTGCACGACTCGATTTGTCCAAAATTTCAGAAAACATGTTGACCAGAATGGTTAGATTCCACTGACATTGGTTTTTTGGAAGCTTTGTGACCCAAAAGCGACTATATCGTCCAAAGTCCTGCTTTGTTGAAGAAAACAAACAAAACATTGAGCAGAATCCCAGCCAATCTATGAATGCAATAGCTGACAGCATCCACGTAGTGTCCCGTTGAACTTTCCCCCTTATCATCAATGAAGAACTACGGTACCACAGGTATGCTCGTTGCAAAGGACAGCTTGTAACCCCGCTAAACAGGGAGAAAATCCTGTTGAACTTTCCATCTTGTCAACAATGAAGAACTACGGTACCACAGGTATGCTCGTTGCAAAGGACAGCTTCTAACCCCGTCAAACAGGGAGAAAAGGATCACCCGAACCAAGGCTTTGATCAAGCTAAAACAGAATCCTGCTGTGAAAGATCTTGTCTGATTCTTCTCCCATAACAAAAATTTCTGTCAAACCTAGAAGCATAACTCTGGGAACAATAGATTTCTAGCAAAAATTCCTTATAATGGCTCGAGGATCATTTAGGCCAAGTAACCGCAGTTATGATTCTTGGTGTTGTTAGCAGTGAAGGTTACGTTATTCCGCTCTTCATCTTCCAGCAGGACCTGAATATTAATACCAAAGTGTTCTGGATCTGCAAAATCACGAAAGACCGAACTTGGATCTGGTAACAAGACGTGACGTGCTGTTACACCAGCAACCGAACACTCGATTATCTTGGTTATGAGAATGTAATGTACACCCGCCGAGTTCTTGGCCTCCTAATTCGCCGAATGGAACCTTGTAGACTATTTTGCCGGGGGGGATGCTTAACATGTTTCCAATGAAGGTTCCTACAGCGCCACACGATCCCTGAGAGATGGAATAAGGAGGGCAGTCTGGACTTTACCCAGTGGGACAGTCAAGAAGGCAGTGGAACGTTTGATCCGAGACAACAATGATCTTTTTAAATCATTTATTTTTTTATTGAAATATAAAAATAAATAAATAAATTCCAAATTAGTTATAACTGCATATCATCCGATATACCAAGCAAAGACACTTTATCGGAAAATGAGACACCCTAGTGAGACATACCTAAAAATATACATACATACATAGTTTGAGTAGGAGGTCGTATATATGCTATGATGATGATAACCTTAGTCCCTATTATTTTTTTAATTAATCCCTTTTTCTTTAAACTTTTCACCTGGATGATTTAAAATATGATAAATTTACTCTCATATTAGCCTTGTTTTACGTAAGCTTAAAAGAGACATAATCATACATAAATTTCTTTATTTCTTCGAACAATGAGATAGGCGTATGATCATAAGTACGCATGCCTCAAAGAAATATGTTACACACAGTACTAATTGAGGAAAATATGTACTATTTACGTGACTTGTCAACATATAAACAGTCTTGAACAAACATAGACATATTCGAGTGAATTGTTGGCTTATTATTCAAATTACTGGGATGAGTGGAGATGCCCAAGAATTGTAGCTGTAGTCTAGAACTTTTATTTGATATAAAAACTTATATTGACCCATATATGGTCCCTTCTAAATGAATAAAATCTATCAATTCTTCATTCTTTATTGTGACGATCAATTTGGGCTACTTTTAGAGTGTAATTTGTGACGCATCCAAGGGGCTAATAATTTTTTTTTTTGATAGAAATTGAAGATAATTATGGTCGTTAAATAATACAAATAAAATATACACTCAATTTTTGAAAAATCATTCTAGTTTACTTTTGTGTTAACGGACCATGTTTTAAATTACCACATACTGGGTGCGGCGAAATAACATTTGCACTTTGTTTTGACTACATCACTTTTCTGTTCAAATACTGAAAAAAAAAAAAAAAATATGTGTCTTAGAAGCCTAGAAAATGCCATTTGAACGTGACCAACGAATTTCGGTCCGTGTACTTTTGGACACTATAAGAAACCAACGGAGATTGCATTGTTGCCATGGGTCCAGACAAAGTATCGGACATGAACGTGGTTTTCCAGCTGGATGGTGCGCCTGCACCCACGTTCGAAAAGGCCCAGAAATGGTTGGAGGACAACTTGCCTTTCTGGCAAAAGAAAATGTGTCCTCCCAACTCATAGATGCAAACCCATTGGACTTCACTTTTTGGATGCATGTTGAGTCCAAGGCTTGCACCATCCGTCACCCAAATATCAATAACCTCAAGGAGACTGTCAACCAGCACTGGGTGCCATGTCTGAGGACTACATCTGCAATGGGTGCAAGGCCTTCTATCACCACGTGGAAGCCATCATTTCTGCCAAGGGGTCTGCATCGATGATTAGGGAAGCCAAGCCATCATATTAGTTATTTTTATTTGATTGAAATACTATATTTCAACTGGTTGCTGAAATACATCTTGGTCAAGTTCTAGATTGAAAGCCTAAAGATTTTTTCGTCTTTACCCAGATTGTGCAGGCCAATCTTTCTTAGTCATATTGCAGTGAATTGTAACATTATAATTTATGGAATTGCAAATGGAAGGAGACGCCCTTTTGGGAGCTCAAAGTTGATATTTTTATTTCAATAAAAGGACAAAATTTCCAAAAAATTTTGATGAAACTTCACAGGCCTCAACATTTAGGTTGAATAATACTTAATGCCTTTGATAAACACCAACATAGGAACATCATCAAAGTATTATATAATGAAAATCTCTAGGAAGTGGATAGATTTATATAATTTTTTTTTAATCTATTAGGAACGACAAAAGTAGGATAATATCAGAGAAATATCTTATTTTCCAATGCATTAATTAATCTTTATCCAAAGTATAGCGATATAATAGCATATTTTTAAGAAATATTAGGGTTATATAAGTCCTTTTATTCGTTGATCCCATTTTGACATGATCCATTAGTTCACTATTCTCCTTATATTTAATTGAAAAATTAATGAAAAATGTATCGTTATAAAACTTAGTTTTTAGGCCTCTAAAATGGCCGAAATCAACATGAGATGACATCACATGTATTCATTGTAGTATTTATACTTAACAACAAGCATGTTTGTTCAACAGAGCAAAACCCTAAAAAAAAATTTAAAAGTTAAATTTTTTCGAAATTTTTTTCAGAAATGCACAGTTCTTCAAAAAATAAATTTAAAATATTAATTTTTTTGTTAAAAAATCTCAAAATTTGCACTTATTCACAGGAAATTAAATTTTTCGAAAAAAATTTGAAAAATTAAATAAAATTTTTTTGCAAAAAAATAAAAAAAAAAATTTAAAGTTCAAATATTAAATTTTCTAGTAAAAAGAAAGAAACCCTTAGTTTGGGGGTACAGCCCCTCCAGACTATCCCCGTGGCTCCGCCTGTAAAGAAAATCTATGTTTTATTAATAACATGTTTTATGTAACTAAATTAACACACATGACGTCATTCTCAATTCATGTATAGAATCCATCTAGAACAAATTTTATATGAGACCGATTCAGACCAAATGTTTCTTTGAGACCGGTTCAGACCGAACTTCTTTTAAAATCAAATTAGTTCGGTCCACTAAAAATCATACTGTTCCCAGCCCAAACCCAAAACTAACGTATACGTGTACACATTATAAGTGTCCCCAGACGTCTTACTTTCTCTTTCTATCTCGAAGTTGGAGACAGCGACAGCAGAAAGTTGAAATTCAGTCATTGCAACCTTTAAAACTATGAACATAACTTTGGGAAACGAATTTGTACTTTGGAGGATATTGAAAGTAGATGGAAGGTCTCATTATGTGGAGAAGGCTATGAGTTTCTTTCCTATTGAGTATACTGGAGGTTGAGGGCCTCAGAATCAATCCATAGACTAAGGAACGGGGCCGGAGGAGATCAAATCGTAGAAATAGTCGTAGTACTTTTCATAAAGAGATGTCCTCATCCTTTGGCCTCATCCTTAGTCCACAGATCGACTCCTAGTCCCTTTCCTCTTAATAAAATTATATAATTTTCGCTTCACTTCATTTAGGGAAGTTATTTCTTTATTATTAAAAAGTTTCGATAATTGAGTTTCAACTTTTTGCTGCGACGTGCGGTCAAACTTATACAGTGTACCTACATATACAGGGGGCTGTGGATCAAATTGTCGCCTACTTTAAACCTTGATAACTTGAAGACCACATTATCAAATAAAAACCCGGTTACCAAATAGGGAAGCTATTCTCGTCAGCTGACGATACGTAGTTCAGTTAGCATCATGTCGTCATCATATGAGGAGATAAAGATCTATAAGTGGAAGGAGGAGTTTTCGAGGTCCGCCGTAGTCATGGCATTGGTAAATAATGGAGGTGAAATCTCCCATTCAACGATTGCTTCAACATTAGGAGTGAATTTACGGACTGTTCAGCGTATCCGTAAGAAGCTAGAGGACACCTGGGATGTTGATGCCACCATAAAGAGGGCGCCCAAGGAGGAGTGCGCCGACTGGTAGGTCCCACTTTGTCGACAAGGTTAAGAAGAGGGTGGAGGATGACCCTACCAGGTCCATGAAGGCCGGAGACAGGCCCTGGTTGTGGCAGCAGGACTCAGCATCCTGCCATGTGTCCAAAGTCTCCATGCAGTGGTTAACCGAGAACTGTTATGACGTCTTAACCAAGGATTTGTGGCCTCCTAACTCTCCTGACCTTAATCTTTTTGACTATTTTGTCTGGGGCTATGTCGAGAGACATAGCCCCAGACATCCCCATAGCTCCAAGGCCAGCCTGATGGACTCTATCAAGGAGGTATTCGGTACCATGGACAATGATATGGTCAGAAGAGCCTGCGGCCGGTTCAGAGGCCGTATTGAGGCCGTTATTGATGCCAACGGTGATTATATCAAATGAATGGCTACTCTATACCTATATGCTCGTCATAGTTTTGATTTTCAATAAAAAAGTTAAAAAATGTATATTGTGTGTTGTTTTTGTAGAAAAATATTTTGGCGACAATTTGATCCCCGCTCCCTTTACTTACATTCATATATTTTTATTCTAAGTTAAACAGCCTATCACAAATTGGATCAGAGAAGCCGAATGTCCCATAATGTATTTTATGTTAACATATTGCTAGGAATTAATGTATTTAATTTACATACAAGGCTATGAAAATAATAAATTATAATAAAGCATTAAATAAAATAAAAATACCTACATACTTTTGGCATTGGTTCGCAATCAAATATACATATATTATAAAGTTGACCTTTGGCACGAACGGATCCACAAATGTTTTAATGATCAATGGTTAAAAAAAAGGACCCTTTAAAACTTGTAAATGTTTATAAAATGAACTTTGCTTATTGATATTTTGAATCTCTAATACAGTGGTTCTCAAATGGGATACTTGAGAGAGATTATGAAAGAATATTTTGGAAGTGGTTTATAATTCAGGAGCGTCCACAGGAGGGGGCTGAAGGGCCTGTGTCTGCACTAAATGAAGGAATTTTTGTTTTTAAAAAAAAAACTTAATGTTTGAATTTTTTTTCAAAAGATTTAATATTTGATTTTAATTTAATTTTCTCTTTTTCTCTGAATAGCTATGGATTTTTAAATTTATTTTCTAGACATTTTACTATTTCATTTTTTGTCAGCAGCTATGGATTTTTAATTTTTTTTGTGAATAGCTAAGAATTTTTGAATTTTTTTTCCTAAAATTCAATTTTTTAAGAATAACTATGGATTTTTGAAATTATTTCCGAAAAAAATTCAATATTTTAAAATATATAATCCTATATATGTCACTGTAGCTAAAAATGCTGCGTTGTGCTGTTTAGGGGGTACTTGGGTTAAACTAATATTTTACAAGTAATACATCACAAAAAAAGTGAGGGTTGCGACCCCAGTGGGGATGGTGGGACACAATTGTTGGGTCGCAAGATGATTACCCAAACTGAAGAATATAATTGAAATAGACATTACATTGAGTGGCCTCAAAACTTAATAATTAATCGTGAATGTACATATTTTTTTATAAGTCTCTTCTGAATCATTTTAAGAAGTATTTCCCGGAAGGGTCTGCTTCACAAAAACATAACTTGACACTCCCTTTTTTTCTAAACAGTTAATCTTTTGTTGTCTAACATCGAAAATAATGTGATTATCAAACTTTCATATGACCAAACACTAAAATCAGATTTTGATTCTAAAACACTTGACGAATACTGGATTTTGTTATGAATGAGTACCCACTGCTGTCTAAAGCAGGTTTTGATTTAGTTATACCGTTTGACTCTATTTATTTATGTGAGAATACCTTTTCCATATTAACTGATATCCTAAGTAAACGGCTTAACGTGGAGGTCGATCTTCGAGGTGCTGTGGTCAAAATTAAATCAAGAATAGACTTGCTTAGCTCAATGCAAAATGTATATCCATCATATTAAGACCTTGGTTTGGTTATAAGCCTATTTGTACATCAACAGCCTCTAATGTTCTTTGTTCCTGAGTCTCAATTTTGACTTGGCTCCTTACAAAAATGAGAATGGATAGTATAGAAATGATTCCAAGTAGTACATATATATAGCTGATTCTATATTTACAATATATTCCATGATTTCTTGGTTGTGCTTCTTATATTTTTCAATTCTTTCCTATGTAGAATTAAAATCTTTATTTTTGATCATTATAGTCGTGATTTAACAATTAAACCATCTATTTGCATAAAACAAATGATACTACAACATATTTCAAGGGTCGGACATAAAATAAGTCTGGAAACAACTGCTCTAGAGACTAATATAGACTTTGGAGGCATAACCCATAGGGTCATTCAATTTTTTTTTATCAAATGGTTATTTTTATTCTTTATTCTTGAGGAGCGAACATCTATGTATTGAGTAATTTTTGTGTGCGTGTGCACATGAAAAATGGCGAGTAACTATAATGATTCCTTCTATATTATTAAAGTAAAGTTTGTCTACTCGGCAACACCTAATAACTCCGGGCAATGTCGGTTATATACACTCTTACATTATAAATACATAATTTATTTATTTTTGAAATATTTAATATACTATCTTTTAGTTTAATTTCTAACGTCAAAGCTACACTAAACATAAAATGAATAGGGATATTGAACATAAGAACAAGGGATTTGTTAGGCAATTAAATGATTCCTAAATATAACTATCTATAATGACTCTCTGCACAACTGTTTTGAGGTTTCTAAATTTGGAAACTCACGTTCTTCGAGTTTAGTACATTTATTTCAACTTTCTCTCGTAAAAATCTTGAATTGGCTTTCTTTTGTTTTTGAAAGCTGCAGTTACAAGTCCAGATTCAGACGTATACATTTCTGTTCATAAAGTGATTGCCCCAGGATCTTCATTTTTTTAGGGCAGTTTTTCTACCGTATGATGTAGACCTAATTCTCCAGTTTTAAAATACTTTATATTATTTTCGTCTTCTAGAAATCTTCAACAGTTTTTTTAGGTAGCTTGTAGTAACCATATGCAACATTAGGACCGCCAACCACAATTTCACCTCTAGGTAGAGGTTTATCTGTGACTCTATAATGTCCATTCTCCCAGTTGATTAATCTGATTAATTCGAACAGATCAGAATGAAATGATAGTATCAATTAGATATAGTTGTTAATAGCTACTGATGTCCAAATTATGAAAATAAAATTTATTTCCATTTTGGGCTCTTATTTGCATTTTCTCGCCATTTTTAGGTAAAAAAAATATTCAGTTATTAGAGTATTGGAGGAGATAGAAAAGAAAACGAAATGATGAATCCATTGGCGCCGCCATTAGTTATATGGGGTAAATTACTCGGATATTCAAAAATATATTATATCCATCTTGCCACCAAAACACTTTAGATTTTTTCAATCTGTTTTTTCTCTATAAATATAAACGGGCATCCAGTAAAATGTCTTTTTCATATATTTAAATTCAGTCGAAGTGAAAGAACATCTTTTTAAATTGACCATGCCTAAGATAGTGGACCCCTCAGTGCTCATCAAGGAGCTCGGTGACATCAAGATTTCGATTTATGTGACTCAAACAAAGTATTTGCAACGCAAGCTTTGCAACTTTAGCGCTAAAGCCAACAGGAAGTGTGTCCTAGAATAGGCACAAAAATAATGTAGATTTAAACAACAAGAGAGGCAAAGCTACATGGAAGGTGCTCAACATCATCCCCTCCAACGATAACAGGATGGCGTCTTCAATACTGACCTGGTGAAGACCTTGGTCTCTGCTAATATTCCCCTTGCCAAGATCAACAACAGGCACTTCAAATACTTTTTGAAGAAGTACTCTAGGAAGACAATGGTTAGACGCACCAGATGATAATTTAATGGAACAAGAACCTGCTACATTGATAAATTTTAATTATATATATATTTTTTAACCGAATACATCCTATTTTACCAGATTTATTTGTCTTTTTGGTCTTTTTCTGTATTTTTATTTCCATTTTTGAGTTTTTTATTTGCATATTTCGCTCCATTTTGAGTCGTTCTTTGAACATCACCCGTGTTAACTAAATTGACTGAGGTTGTGATTAAATAAGGCGTACAAATTGTAACTTGTACAGTCTACTTATACGTGTTACAGTTCGTACACAAACTATATAAACATTCGATTAGTATATGTGCATCAATGAAGTTCATTATTAAATGTAAGTGGGTAATTGAACGTTGAAAACTTTTTTATTTATTTTTGTCGGTGCTTGTTTTTGATGGGGATGATAGGATCTGACGTTGAGGAAAAGTGCCCTTAGCTATAGTAGAATGAAGTGTTAAATATCATCATTTTTTTCAAGCAAGATAAGAATTGCTTTCAATGTAGTAATGTAAAGAATACTCAATGCTTGTCCATGATTATTTATTAAGTTAGGAATGATTTGGTTGTTCATATGTGCGAAGTTCAGCTACTCTCCAATTAACCATTTCCACTCTATGTACAACTTATACTTAATCATATTAATCTAAATATCTGGGATATTTACATACATAAAACTTATTATACTCGTATAATATATGTATATTAATTATAACTTAGAGAAGCATATACTATAAATTTACCTACCACTAAAAATATGTAGAAAAGAAAGTCACATCAATTAGGGATTCCCTAATCAATTTAGTTTTCTACCTACGAAGTTACCCTCACGTCGTACACTTCACTAAAACAAAAGTTTAGACGGCATTTTATAGTCAACTGTCGATTGTTCTTCCTCTTGTATCATTACCCAGGGGTTCCACAGGGGTTAGACTAAACGGTGTGTAATCCCCCCCCCAAATTAAGACATTTATGCTTTTGACTAGAAAATTAAATATTTGAAATTTAATTTTTCAAATTTTTTATTACAAAAACAAATTAAACTTACAAATTTTTTCCAAAAAATTTAATTTTTTGTGAATAGCTAAGAAATTTCTTACAAAAAATTTAATATTTGAACATTTTTTTCAAAAAATTTTATAATTGAAATTTAATTTTTGGAATTTTTTTTTCTCCAAAAAAAAAGATTTTTGAGAATAATTCTGTGTTTTTGAGATTTTTTTTTAAAAATAATTTAAACTTTAGAATTTTTGTACAAAAAATTTAAGTTTTTGTATATAGCTGTGGATTAAAAAAATAGTTTTTGAAAATAACTATGGATTTTTGAAATTTTTTTACAAAAAATTTAACCTTTTAAGGATGGCTGTGGACTTTAAATTTTTTTTTGAAAGAATATCATATATGAAATATTTTTCCACAAAATTAATTTTTTTGTGAATAGCTATGAAATTTTGAAATTTTTTTCAACAAAGTATAAATATTTTTAAATGAGAAAAATTTTTTTTTTTTACAGAGCAGCAGATTTTTGAACTTTTTTTTTCTATAAAAAAATCATGTTTTGAAAATAGCTATGGATTTTTGGAATTTTTTTTCATAAAATTTAACTTTTCGAATTTTATTTAAAAAAATGCAATATCTTAAATTTTTGGATTGATTTTCAAAATTTTCTACTCGGATGGTCTCTGCAATAGTGAATTTTTCGGGCATCAAGGTTTGCAACTTTTGGAAACTTTGAAATTTCTCCATTGGTTAATGGAAAAAGAGGCAAATTGTGTAACCCAAATAATTACAAATATTTTCACAGCGTCCTTAATTAACCAGCTGGCAATTTGAATGTCCTGACTTAGGCTCCATTTAACAACAGACAGAACAACGGTTCTTTATAGTTGATCTTCAAACGTGACATCATTTCATACTTCGTCAAGTAATTTAAAACCCCTTCAATTCGTTTAGTTAATTGACTCTCAGACTTAACTTCTAACATCTACATGACGTCCAACTATCTGTCTCAAAGTCCCAAAATCCATTCAAACCCCTTGAATTTCTTTATAATCGAAATCTCCCAAATCATTTTAGTGTAGCGACGAATGATAGGGGCCTGAATGATAACCTTGACGGCAACTATTTCGTAAAGTAATTGGGCCACTTTAACCATCCCCCATCAATATAGTTGACGTGCCATTAAAGAGAAGAACTCTGATGGGATTAAAACATTCTTTTTGGAAGAAGTCTTTTAACTGCTTTCAAAATATGACTTTGTAGGACTTTTTGAATCAAATGCTTCGCTTAATTCCACATTTATAATTGCACCAAAAGTTCCCTGTAGCAGACTGTACAATTCTTGAAATGCCTGAAATCTTTCTCCTCTTTAGGAAACCTCTTTGTTTTTGTCCAAGTTTGGAGAATTCAAAATTGATTCTATTTTATTGGCAAGAACGCCCGCAAGCATTCAATTACTCTCATTGAGCACCATGATTGGTCTTCAATTGTTGATATCCGTACCCAACTTTGTTTTAGGGACCAATACTATCCGGCCTCTTGTTATGGATTGTGGAAGCTTTCCACGAATTTTCATAGACTTTCCCCGTTGTTCAACTAAATACGGAACAACATCATCTACGCATTGGGTGATAGTCTATCCCCAGAAGCTTTTCTATCCTTAAAATGCTTTTTGATGTATTTTGATATAACATTTTTTGTGAAAATGGAAAATTTGCGCTTTCATCAGCAACAAGGTTTTGGAGGCTTGTCATAGCTGTCTTTAGCTGTTCTGATTTCATGACAGCTAAGCTGCTCTCCTACAATACATTCTTCAAATTGTCTGGGTGGCCATGCTGATTTTCGTTTTCTTTTTTTTGTTATGTCCATTCTACACTTGGTTTTCCTTAATTGTCATCTTAGCAACAATCATTTGAGCTAGCATTTATTTGGGTGTCCTTACTTTTAGCGTCGTTCATTTAAGTGACATTATCATATAAAAAACATTATAGGATTAATTCATATGTTACTATTTAATGTCATTACTCTCCAGAGCGGTGTTTAAAATCAAATGGGAGAAGTTTAGCAGGAGCAACTGAGGTTCTTATCATATTTCGCCTCAACTCCGTAAGCTTCCATGGAAAGATGAATTTGTAAAACTTATTGAGTGGAGGAGTATTCAAACACTTTGATCGATATACCTTCGTAGTGTAGGATTTGTTTATTTAAAATGTGCATTCTCCCATCATTTTCATTGCCATCTTTGATGATTGAGTCATTTTTGACTTTGTTCAAAACTACATGTATTTTTTTTCATTTGAGTAGAATACTTCTAAGGAGTTGAGATGGATCTTTTTGGGAGCTCATTTATCTCTTTGCTAGTTTCATTGAATGAAGAAATATTCATTGATGCTTTAAGGAAGAAATAAACCGTAGATTGTCTCTTTCATGAATGTATAAATCCTCCCACTCAATAAGTTTTGTGAATGCATCCCTCCACAGAAGCTAATGGAGTTGAAACCAAATCCGAAAAAAACCTTAGTTATGATGATATTTAATAATGAAATTTGTAATCTCCTACTTTTTTTTTATATGGAAATATCCCTGAACTTAACAATGCTGAAAAGAAGGTTTCTCAAATAAATACTTGCTCAATTGAATGTTGCTCAGGTTAAAATAAACTCATTCATATAAATGAAAACGCTCCAATAAATACGAGTATATATTTATCTTTAAAAAAATAGAGGCGTCTGAAAGGGGTGGGCTGGAGGGGCTGTAGCCCCCAGGAAATATTCAAATTTCCACCCTAAAAAAAATAAATATATATATTTATTTTCTGAGAATAGATATTTTTTTGAAATTTTTCTGGAAAAATTCAATATTTGAATTTTTTTTTTGAAAAATTAAAGTTTTTGTTATTTGTTTTGGATTGATAAAATTTTTTATGAAGAAATGTGGATTTTTGAATTTTTTTTCGAAAAAGTTTGATTTTTGTAAACAACTTTGAATTTATAAAATTTTTTGTCGGTTGTGGATTTTTGAAATTTTTTTTCAATGGATTAAAATTGTTGTTAATTGTTTTGGATTTATAAAATTTTTTATGAAGAAATGTGGATTTTTGAATTTTTTTTCCAAAAAATTTGATTTTTGTGAAGAAATTTGAATTTATAAATTTTTGTCACCAACTGTGGATTTTGAAATTTAAAAAAAAAATTTAATATTTGAAATTTTTTTCCAAAAAATTTAATTTTTGTGAACAGCTGTGTACTTTTAAAATTTGTTTATGAAAAATTTAATTTTTTGTGAAAAGCCATTTATTTTTAAAAATTAAAAAAAAAAAAATCTAATACCTAGTTGAAATTTAAAAAAAAATTAATTTTTACATTTTTTTCAAAAAAATTCCAAAACCAAGGCCCGCCCAAAAAAAATATATATAAAATATATATATATAATTTTGCCTCCCCTGAAACATATATATTCAATGAATTTTCACAATATGTATACTTTTTAATGCACATACCCAAAAGAAGCTTAAACATGCATTTTATTATACATTTAAATGGTAGATTTCCTTGGTAAATTTAATAAAAATTCATTTAATACCTCTTTTTAATAAATTTACATAAAGGGACACTATCCAAACAGACAAACTCTTCTCTACAAAATATTAATGAAAACACAAGAAGGCCTCTCAAATATATTATGTATTTAATATAACTATACATAGTCAATGATATCACTATCCATGTTAAAGCCTTCGATACCTCATCCATCACAGATGAACATTTCTTTATTTTCATGGATTATTATACATTTAATTAATCAATCAAGGCGTTGATTTTATCCAGAACGCATCACATACTTAATATTAATAATAACCATTAACCAAACACATAAACCTCATTAACTCTTACACACACACAAAAAAAACCCAGACCATCCGTGTTTTAGAAAACGATAATAAAAGTATCAAATAATATGTTGAGTGTGAATACTTTCAAATATAATTACTAGGGTTGTATCAGTCCTTACTATCAGACTTAAAATCGGTCCCATCCCTGTTATCAGACCTTGAAAAAGTCCATAAATTTAAGGCGCCCTCTACATGCAATCATTTTGACTAATATAAAGTAATAAAGTACCTTAGTTTGCCATTTTAATTAATTTTATAAAACTATATGTATCTTTGGAATTTGTTAACAGTCTAAATTAGGCTTAATAAAATTGATTTATACGACGTCAAAATTTGGGTGGTTCATCTAAATGTTAGCAAGGTGAGAAAAAATAGTCAAACGCTTCTCTGACTTTATTTATTAATCTATTTTAGAAAAAAAAAATCACCAAAAAGTTCATTATAAATAGGTTTGCCATTCATCGCTGCTAGCTCGGAGCATACGTTCATAATGTCCCACTGGGTTAAGTCAGGAATGTCCTACTTATCCCAGCTTTCATAGACCTTGTGGTGCTCTGGGGACCTTCATTGGAAACCCGTTCAATATTGCCCTAGACAAAATAGTCTAAAGCGTTCAATTCTGGTGAGTTAGAAGGCCAAGAACTTGGCGGGACTTAAACTACATTTTCATAGTCTTAAAAATCGAGTTTTTTTTTTTCTGGTATGACAGGGTGGCATAAAATATCTCGTAATTACTGAAGAGTAGGAGTATGCCCCCCTCCAAAAAAAAAAAAAAATCTAGCGATGTAATCGTCGTCTTACGAAAGACAATATATAAAGAACTAGAAGAGTAACTCATCAGCTGAATGAAAGAAACCAGGAACAGAAAAGAAAAATAAATAATATAAATAAAATTAGATATTTTTAATATTTCTTAATATTTTATGATCAGTTGTTGACCCCAATTTCAGCTGATGATCTAGTTATAAAAGACCTAGGCCAAGCAACGACACTTTAGCATAACAGTAGCACAAGAGGTAACCGTGTGAAACGCCAAACCAAGAGTGTGAATATGCTTAAATGAATATTTGATTCTCTTAGTGACGACTGCCTTAAGGATTTCCGGGAAATGTTAAATACTAGCCCTTGGGAGGTAATAGGTTTTGGGGACATGGTATTGCTGATACCTCCGGACCTATATGCAAGTAAGTATGTCCAGAAGAGCAGTCAACTAATGAAAGCTATTGCATTTCTTTAACTATGGGATCACCCCCAAGGATAAGGAAATATTTTTTGAGTGCTTTATCGATTAATAAAGGAACATTTGACCTGATTTCAAAAATATCTCTGCTTGGCCCAAGTTGTGAGTGTAGGAATTGACAAACCTTTGCAGGACAGAGGGAAGGATCCCATACTTAAAAGAAGCGCTGAAGACACTTTCTAGTGCCCTGGATGAACAAGGTCGCGACCAGCTGCCTGAATTTGTTTTTGTCACAAAATTGTCCAAGATAAGGCTTCACGCCAATGTTCCAGGTTTCTTGGACATCGTAACCTGGCCCCTTAAGTCTCACGAAAAGAAACTCTTGGGCCTTTACATCTAGGGGGAGTAAAAAGGCCAGCCTTGTGCTAAGTCCCCCCCTCTGTAAACGCCAGTATAATGCGTGAAGTTAAGAAGCTGGATCCTTCTCACGTCAGAAATGCGAGTTCCAACTTCAGGCTGATGGCGGCCGAATCAAATCAAATGTTATTTTTATGCTTACATATATTGTTAAATAAAAGCCGTCGACCTTCATCATGTGACTCTCGCTATTCATCTTGATGAAGCAAAACTTTGTTTGGATTTATCTGTTAGACCCTTTAATTTAATGTGAAAACTTGATCGATTATATCCTCACTTTATGTATTTATAAGATGGATTCATTTATGTACCAATGAATTCTTGTGAGTGTTTTAATGCATTTATACATATTCCAAAAATTGTAGATACATATTATTTAAACCAATGAACCAAATATAATTAAATACATAAACCCGAAATATAATCTCATATTGAAAATTATATTGGTAAATTTATTTTATCATTAAATTGTCGAGTTGTTACGACTAACTATACATAATTACATACATATTTAAGATAAAAAACAATCTTGAAAAAAGATCAAGATAAGAAAAACATTTTTTTACATAATTGATATATAGGTACATAAACCCTAATATTTCATAGACATATTTTAGTTAGTTACCTTGTGTTGTCGTCTTAGAGGTGAAAATAACCCGTTTTCAGCTTTGAACTACAAAAATATAAGGTCTAGAAAAAATAGATCATTTATTTGTTCTATAATTTCAATGTTTTATTTAGCGTAAGAATTATACGATTTAGGTAATCTATACACCGTTTTGTTCTAAAAATATGTGGCCATTTTGAAGATAAATCATAATGCCATTGTCGTAGAAACCCTAGCCCCTATTAGTAAAAAACTGGGAGTGTCCAATATCAAAATTAATTAATTATGTATTGAATAGTTTATCTCAAAGCTCAAATATACACTTTGTTTTAGGAAATATTTTTAAAAGTGGGGCATTTTGACCCATAAGACAACAATAAAAAGTAAAGACTACACGAGGGTTATATGCTTTACATTCAATTTTATGGCATTAGTTGATATACTCAAGAATGTTAAATATAGTCTAGACTCTTTGTTTGATTTATAAAACAGAATCTTGACCCAATATGGGATCTTTCGAATAAAATTCGTCAAATTTTAATAATTTCAGTCTGATAATGGATTTTGCGTACATTAACTGCAATTTGTAGCGATTCCAAAATATTAATAGGATGCAAATTGACAATATCATTTATCAATGAATACAAAATATGCTAATATTTAGACGCAATTTATAGAAAAATCATTCTGGCTTGCTTTTGTGTTGACAGGATACATATGTGGTCGTCAATTCAAAAATAAGCAAGAATGATTTTTTTCAAAATTGAGTGTGCATTATTAAATTTTTATTCTTTAACGAAATATCCTGAATTTATTTCAATATTTCTTATTTATTTCTTGCACTTAGATGTATGAGTTAAATTCCATTTAAAGTAAGAAACATTGATCATAACACTTAAAAAAGGAGAAATCGGGGAGGATACTGGGTCGTTCAGGTAAATCCAGACCATCTTTAACTACATGCTGAATAGTAAGGAAACCATTTAACTCATTTATTTCAATTTTAAGTGAGTGGTTGAGAATTAGTTTCAAATAAGTTGCACAACCTTTAATTCAAAGCCTGTATTTGCGATGGAGGAGACCCGGAGGGGCACCATCATTGAATTGGTTTGTGCAGGACACAGGCCAGCGTATATCTAGAAGAAGATCAGGTATCCAAAGAGTACAGTTTAGGACGTGAACAGAGTAGGGACTCAAAAATTAAAATCCTAATTCTGTTCTAGAATGATGAAAAACGCATTTCCAGATTCCTCATAGGCCTTAAACGGTCTGCAAAGTCATGTTTTGGGACTCTGATTAACGTTTTTGCCAAAAAGCGAGAAGTAAGCCGTGCAACAGTTTCCATGGTCATAAGCACTGACCTAAGGATGAAGTCATACCCCCTCCATAAATGACATATTCTTACAGACAAAATGAAGGCTACCTGGGCTGCTCTCGAAAGAAAATTGCTGGACGATTTTAAGTACCAAGGTAACCGAGTCATCTTTAATTCGTCTGAACAGCAATTGACTGTCGACAGATCCTACAACGACAGATGGTTGGTTAATGCCCCCTACGTTTTTAAAAACAAGTTTACGGACAGTATAATGACCTTTGGGATAATTAGGAGAAACTCCAGTGGCATACTCCCTTATTACTTGAGCCAAAAGAGAAGGTGGGTCCCGATAGGTACAGTGAACTCCTGTCTAACCAAGTGATACACTGGATAAAAGCTGAGGCTCATGGTGTCAAGTTTCTGTTTCAACAAGTCTCGGCCCGTCTCAAGACCCACCTGCAAGACTCTAAACTTGCTGAAAGAAGAGAAAGTGGCATTTTGGACCTCAAGACCTGACCTTCTAACTCTCTCGATATGAGTCCCATGGATTGCTCCGTTTAGAGAGAGTTAGAAAGGAATGTCTCTGCCAATTCAAACAAGAGCATTGACTCCTGGAAGGCCTCCATCATCAAGTACTGGGACAAAGTGTACGTGATCAATGCATGCAAATCCTTTAGGCCTAATTGCTGAGTAAAAGCTGGTGCGGATTTACTGGAACGACACTCTACATGTATTTTAAATGAAATATACCTTTAAAGGCAATACTCATGGGTATCTTAACTCATCCCAGTAGTTTCAATAATAGGCCTATAATTTACTCAAATATCACTACAAAATATTGGGCTGTGTCTATATATAAAGTAAAAAATAAATTTGCATTGTCCTGATTTTTGTAAGATATTATTTTTATATATGTAGAAAAATTAAAAAATAGGATAATGTATTTTATCTGTTTAAATAACCATTTAAAGGCCAGGTTGAATCATGCTCTTTGTTAAAAAGGGGAAAAGTTTGCATACCATAAGTAATACGATTAGCATCATTTATGGCATAATAATATCCAAGTTGCAATAATGTATAATACTATGTGCCCATAAATGTGTACGCATTATAGTACTTCTTCGTTAAAGATGAAGATGGGTCATCATCATCTTTATGCTGTATTTCATTTAAATAAAATCTTTTAGGAAGAGTTTCTCTGTGTATGTGGGTATTATGTATTATGAGGGGATCATAATCAAGTTATAAAACTTTATAGAGGAGTGCTTGGAATTCATATGCAAATATCATATCTACATATTCCTTAAAGTATTTTGAATTAATCAAAACGTTCACCCATACCCAAAGGCGTTCACAATTAAATTTAAATACATTATACTTACCTACTAGGGCTAAGACTCTGTCCAAACCGAATTCTTTTTCTAAATACCCTTTTGAGAGATATTTTGGCACACAACGTGAGCGCAGACCGTTGACCGAAATTTATTTGTTTTTAAAACGTAGAACCAATTTTTCGGCTCTCAATCCATGGACTAATTTTCTCTCAATCCATTCTGATTTGTGAGTTGAACAGATAGGACTTTTTTAACACATTTAACTTTATATGACGGTTTTGTAGGCCAATTTCCACAATTTTAAAACACACATGACGTCATTAACCAATTTATCTGTACAATCCTTGTAGACTGAATTTTAAATGTGACAGATTTTCTTTTTGGGACCGATCTAAACCAAACTTCTTTAAAGGACCACATTAGTTCGGCCGATCTAAGAAAATAAATGTCCTAGACCGGTCTAGGATTTTTTCCCATAGCCTGATATATGCAACTTCATATGACCATATTGTATGTCGATGCTCAACATTTTGAAACACTCGTGACGTCATTTTTCTTTGCGACCGATCTACACCAAACTTTTTCTTTACGACAGTTCCAGCTCGAACTTCTTTAAAGGACCGAATCAGTACGGTACACATAAAATCAAAAAGGTCCCGGCCCGGTCTAGGATTTTCTCGATTATCTTCCTTTATGAATGAAGATTGGGTTTGTGAAAGAGCAGAAGGAGAAGGGGGGAGGGAGACATATGGTGTTACTGAATTATGAGCATTGTTAATATCAGCTGTCTGTTATATGATTGGGGGCGGGCGGAGAAAATAAATTACTGGTATAAAGAGAATAACTTTCTACAATTAAAATGACATTAGTGTAGAAAAAATATTGTAGTTATATTTTAATTATGCATTTTTAAATACATTTACACAAAAGATAGGTAATAATTCTTATTTTAGAGGGAGATGTTAACACACCCACGACTTACAGGGTTGATCTTATCTAGTGGTAGACATTATATTTTTTTTCCATTTTTCAAGAGTAAAATTTAAACGACAGGTTTTGTGAGGAAATAGGATTTGTCACAACTTTCATTCAATATGTGAGCCCTCAGTCCTAATTATTGACTCAATACGAAACCAAACTCCCTTGGAGACCCTGACTATATAGTAAAACTCGAGGTTTGGTCTATTCTTTCTTGATGGAAGCTTCTAGAGACTGCACAACTCCTTTGAGGGGTGGCACACACCTTCTTATCCAGAAGCGCATAGAAAGAGTAGTCCAAGGGGTTCGCGTCTGGGGAGGAGGGCTGCCACATTTTAAGATCTGAAAAGTCCGGAAAGTTGACTATGGAAGGCCTGGATCCTAGCGGCGTAATGACAGGGAGATCCGTCTGGGGTGAAAACAAGGTTATCCGCGAACTTTTATCTGGCCCAAGGTAACTAATACGATAAAAGTTTTGAGTGGTCTAGGACTTTCAGACCGAAAACCAACACTAGTTCGTATGTAAGTACGTTTGATTCTTTAATTTGTAAAAGATTATCAAATAAAAATATGTATAGTAATTAATTTTTTCATTTGAATGATTAGCCAAATATGGACAATATTATATAATTTAATATTTTGTTAAGGCCAAATAATGGGATGTAGTGTCTACAGGGTTTATTAGATCAATCTAGAATATTTTAAAGCTTATCAAAAACTAAATCTATTGCAAGTAGCAATAACTTCTCTCATACCAAAAAATAAACAATCAGTTTTAAGAAGAAAAACATAGCAATAACGTAACATTGGTTGAATTAGTTAATTGGGGTAAATGTCTTAGTACAATTAAGAACTTTCTTAATACTCCAAGAGTACAGTGTATGATGCCAAGGGTCGTTTGAAAATATAACAAAAATGTTAGGAAAGACTAAATACCAAGTTGTGATAAGAAAATAATCAGGTTAAATCCATAGTACGATCAGTATCCAGGCCTAAAAACGCAATTAGAGGCATTCAACTGCCAATAAAGAATAAAGATGAAGTCCAACAAACGCCACAATTTTTACAAATAAACATCACAAATGATGAAACACTGTTCAACAAATGAAGTTCCATGTAGGAAGAATAATTTTTGTCAGCGATGAAATGAACTGAACCCTCAATTTTTTTTTATAATAATAGCTAGAATGCTAAAGTGGAAAGTGATAGTTCTCACATGCTCAAAATATAGTTTGCAACATTCGTTATGAATCCGGGTGTCATTGGGAGCGCTATCACAGACACTGAGTTACTATTTCTTCCGCGGATGTGATGAAGTCCTTCAAGTGTTTTTGATCTCGTATCGAGAGAATAATGAATTATACTTATACTTTTACTTATTTCTTCACACGTTTCCAATTACATTTGCAAAAAATCCCTTTTTCTCTTTATTTCGAATGGGGTTAAGATCAACAAGAAAACAAACTTGGACTTCTTAAAGAGTAATTTAATAATACAATGGTTACGGGAGTTGTTTTAAGGATCACCCATCTGCTTTCGAAAAGATGGGCCACTCGCCAACACGATTAAAATGATGGAGCTGTAATGTGATTTCAATTTTGAGCTAAACACATTAGACTTCCTTCTTCTCCTGATGGCAACCCCCTGGACTTTGTATTGTGAGGTATGACGAGGAGAAATACCAATACTGTTCTATGAGTCCGCAAAAAATCTGAGTAGGTCAGCTGTATATGATGTTTGGAATGATATTCCACAAGAAACTGTGCGTGACAGTTCTATTGCTTTATATATTTTGTAAGTATCATTCCATAGAAGATTGTGTGGAAAACTCATGGTTTTTTTTTTCAATTTTTCTAAGCATAATTGGAAAAATGGATCGATGCAATAAAAGAATAATGAATTGATAAGGATATATCGGGGCCAATATAAGTCTCTGAAACCAAATAATGGTTTTAAACTATAACTAAAATTCTTGAGTATCTTAAACTATGGCAATTTAAATACAAGGCCTATAATTGAATCAAATATGTCTATTAAATAAAAGGCTGTATTTGTACATGAAGTAAATAAATAAATTAGGATTTTCTTAATGTTTTCTTAAGATTGTTTTGAATTGACGCAATGTTCACTAATCAATTTCCAAGAGGGGAAAATGTATAGGGCGAAATCGCCGGGGGTGAATATGTTCCCAGTCAAATTACAGGTCACGAATTTGCAATTTAAAATAGACATATTTTTTTTGAATTTGATGTTTTTTTGTTGACGGGCCTCAAATAAAATCTGAACGAGTCCAAACATAGTAAATTTACATATAAACATATTTGAATTTGTGTTTTAATTCATTTATAAAAACACTCGACAGACCACTCATAAGTGTGGCTATTTCCTTATATTAATAACATAGACTAATGCCATGTGCTTCTCTTCTTAATGGATCTAATATTTATTAATTATTTATAAACATATATAAATATGTAAGACATTTTAAAATAACTTCACATTGTTTTAAGAGTATTTTGTGGTTGAGTTTTTTTCTTCCTTTGTCTTCTTTTTCATTTCAAATGATGACACTCAAGTCATCAAAAATTCCTCATCTCATTAATGAGTAAGTATGTTTATTATTCGTTGCATGGTAACAATTCCTTCAATGAAGTATGTTTGTCATAATTAGACCAACCAACTTTTGATTTCCAACAAATGGAACACATGGTCCGGGTCAGTGCGTTTATGAGAGATTAAGAGTGTTAAGCAATTTTAATGGAGTGTCATAGCTCAGTGGACAACATGCGGTTCAATCATGGAACTCAGGTTAAGAACTAGTGTTTTAAGGTCCCTTAATGTACAAATAAGGCTTAAAAAAATAGAAATAAAAATATTCTTTTGTGATAGATTGGATAAGTACTTCCAGATTTGAGCATTTATCTCCAGAGAAGTGATTATGGCTTAAATAAGTACGACTTTAAAAGGATTATACAAAAACGCAATTTCATTTGCTTCTTTCTATACTTTGTTCCTGTGAATCCAACGACTGTTTAAGCTTTGATATACTTTCGAAGCAAACAACAATGACACAAAAATAGAATTATGTGAGTACTATCTTTATTTTATTATTAAGTTTGTAAAAATGGAAGGTAAATAAAAAAAGAAATTCCTTATATATATACATCTGTATATTGTATACAAGTTACAACTGGTATAACCAAATTGTACAAGTTGCAATTTCTAAGTCTTAAAATGTATTATTTAATTACAACATCCGTCTTTCTAATTACCGGCTATACCTTGAAATTATCATTCCATTTTGATCTATTCAAATTACATAGTTATTATGTATTTATAAGTAACATCATTGGGCATTTAAACTTCATAATGTATCACATTATACTTAGATTTTAGTATTTTTTATTAAAAATAGTGACAAATTAAGTCCATTAATATGTACATCATATATGAAATATTCAATTATTGCATTATCTTCATACAAAGTACTGTAAATCCTTCATTTAAAAAGAGTCATCTCATTCTTTGGTTGCAATTTGTACAATTTGGTGATAAAAGTTATGACTGTTACAAAATCCCTACTTGTACGCTACAATTATATATTTTAATGATCCTTTACTTGGTCAGATGAAGTTGCATTGATTAAGTATAAGTAAATATTATTATTATATATAAATACAATGGAATGTTTTAGCATAGATTTATTGGGATTTCGAGTGTACTTTTTCCTATTCTAAGTAAAGTCCGTATTAATAAAAAATGACTCGAGTTTTACACTCTGAGTATTTTAAATACGAAGGAAATCGTGCACAAAGGATTGCCCGCAGGAAAATTGCTATCTGTGTTAAATTGCCTGCAATTACTCTATATTTAGTGTTGTGTGAGTCATTATTTAGGATTCGTGGATAGCTTCCTCTTTTATAAATCTCACATTGTACCCAAGGCTCACGGGATTTGTATAGGATAACCTAGGGACCTCGTCAATGTTTAAAAACCACCGCGACCACTTCAAATAACTCCCTATATAATTACATATTCTTCTGGTCAATGGTTGTGGAGTATAAACTTGGGGCTTGAGGCAGATTAAAAATCACTATTCTCACAGTACTCCTCCTAATTTTCCAGTACTTTCTTTTTTTACATAGGTAGTTTAGACGGCTGCTATCTATGTTAATTTTTTTTCCGCAGATGGGAAAAACATTTACGGATCAATAGAGCAATGATATACGTGCGGGCCTTGAAAATTTGAAATTTAATTACTTATCTGAAAAAAAATTAAATTTCTCACATTTTTTCTTATTTTAGAAAGACCACTTCTCAATTTTCTCGAATTAACTTTTTTTACAAAATAAATTTCTCATTTTTCTCAAATGTGGTATGAGTCAATGCTGCTGTGTGAATTGGGTTTCTCTCTAAATCCCCTTAAATATAAAGTAATCCATGGGATTCATATCGTGGGAGTTAGAGGTCAGGTCTGGGGGTCCCAAAATGGCACATTCTCTTCTTTCAACAATTTTTGGCCCTTGCAGGTCTTGTGAGAGTGGACTGAGTCTTGTTGAAACGGGAACTCGACACTATTGGCCTCAGTTTTTATCCAAGGTATCACTTGGTCAGTACCTGCTTTCGGCAACCACCCTCTATTTGGCTCAAAGAAGATGGGGGGCATGACACTGCAGTGAGTCCCAATGACCCCAATGATGATGGCCGGAAACTTGGTTTTAAAGTCATGGGGGACATTAGAAAACCCTCTGTCGTTGTGGGATCTGTCAACGGTCAATTGTTTATCATCCAAAGAAAAGATGAATTGGTTACCTTAGTACTTCAAATCGTTCAGCAATTTTCTTCCATGGGCAGGCCAGGTGGCCTTCATTGTGTATGTAAGGATATGTAGTTAGTAGAGGAGGTATGCATTCATCCACAGGTCAGTTTTTATGGCCCTGGGGATAGATGTACTACTGACTTTGCCCTTTTTGGTAAGAACATTAATTGGAGCCAAAGGAAATGTCTTCCCGTACGATTACAGGCCTTACAGGAGTCTGTGAATGCGTTTTTTATCACTCCAAGACTTGTAGGCTTCTCTTATAGGTATATATAAAATTCCTGCTTTCAGTTGTTGTAAACGTCGTAGACTGTACTCTTCAGATCCCCTTGTATCTTTTTGATGTATAGTATACACTGGGCTGTGCAAGTTACAAGTAATCAAGTTGCCACTGTTATCAATACCTGCTCCTGTTTCTGAGGTGGAGTGGAGGCCGCTATTGGCACCAAATACAGTTATATTCAAAAATAAAAAAAAAGATTTGGTATTCATTTAGCATTGGTTTTTCTTGAATTCAGATGATTAGTTTAGGAGAAAATCCATTAAAAAAATATAGTTTTGGTTGTTTAATAGAAGTTGCACCCTGAAAGTTGTCAATATATATTGTCAATTAATGCAAATACTTTGTAGAGCTTTTTTGACACAATAAACTATTTATAAAACAAATTTATGAGTCATTACAAATAATATTTTATGTTTAAGTACTCATAAGTATGGTCTTTGTATATAGGTAAAGCTGTTGAAGTCACGCATTGAATATAATTAACCTTTGAGAGTGCATGGATTTAATTATGATTTACGCAATACCTTGTTAAATATTGTGCATATTACAAATGAGCTTACGTGCACGAAAAACAAAATCTATATCTGGATGCTCCATCTACTTGTAGGAGCCCATTCATCAGTGTTTTGTTCATAGGCAATTTGAATTTCCTTTTGATGACGGTGCATACAATATTAAGATAACTGCATCTGCTCATTGCTACGTAGGATCATGACCTGTATCATCTGCATGTTTCAACAACAGTGTGAGCAGTTAATTAACCAAAAAATTATGTATTAAAATTCACTAATTCCAAGCTTCAGACTTCAGTACAGCTCTGAGTAGATAAAATATTATGTAGATACTAGCACGAACACGCTATCTTAAAGATCGCTAATGAAAAATAAAAAAAATATAATTTATATTTAGTTGGTTTATGTTAAAATTCTTAAATAAAACGATCTACTATAAATATATGGTAGGTCAATTTCTTTTGTAAAACCTCCTTCTATACATTTTTGTTGCTTTTTTCTGTCCATTATCAGTAAATATAATCAAATGCCCACCCCTTTTGAGACTCTTGAAAATGCAAGATATAATTGACCATGTGAAAATACTGATTTTGGTAAATATAAAGCATTTTTTTCAAATATTTGACCTTGAGATTTATTTCTTGTCATTGACATTGCTTACTTACTGGCAAATTGTTTTCTTATAAGTGAAAAGGGAAACTCATCGCCACCAGAAGTAAGAGTGATTCTTGGAATATATACAATTATTATCAAAGATGTTACTTCTTCGACCTTAATGAAGATACTAAGACTAACTCACTAATCCTCTTCTTCCTTTTTTTATTCGTATTTAATATACGGTCTCCTCTTTTCCGCTTGTCCAATAATTATTTTTTTTGGATTTTTAATTTTTTGTTGTGCATTTTCGAATGGACAATCCATACGTTACAAAAACTTTGAGATACGGGGAATCGATCTTGTAGTATGAAAAAAAAAATCAACTTATTGAACATAATATTTTATGAAGTATGTTAATATTAACCCCGATTTTTAAGTTTAATTACAATTTTATTTAGTCTTTCAAAATATTAATGATGGATTTGAAAGTTTACTCTGACTATAATTGAATTCACGTATCTATAATTACTTATTCTTAAATTAAAGAAGATTTGTGAGTATTCTCCGAACTTTGGTCCCTGGAATACTCTCACTTTGACGTTTTCACAAATGATATAATTTTTTGCCTTCATGAGATGAATCAAAGACATGCTTATTAATAGATTAAAAGGTCTATCTTTTTTACCACAACCATACAAATACTATTCAATGGTTTGAGCTTGAAGACGAGAAATACTACGTTTTCATTTGCTTAATATAAAATTTTTTTTTCTCTCGTCTACTGTCGTGACGTCAAGGAAATTTTCCTTTCTACTGCTCAGTATTATCACTCTATCACGGCGTTACCTCCCAAACACGAAAATACCCTTTGTATTTTGTTGTCAGCTGTCGATTCCCTCTTCTCCCTTGATACGTAAGGGCTATTTCATAACTTATTAACGGGTGGCCCATTTAGCAGTTGCATTTTGAGCTACCACGTTGTTGAAGTTTGACAGCTGTAGCAACATTTTCATTGTGTCTAATATTTTGTAAAAGGTCTCTGGCTTACAAAATGGTTAAGTTTACGCTTAGAGAAAATTGGAAAATACTGAAGACATACTTCCAAAATGGAGAGTCTTCAAACGAAACTGCAAGAAAATTATGTCGGACGAAATAAAGCACCTTCCAGGTAGTTTGTGGATAAATTTGTGAAGCGTGTGCGGGAAACTGGTTCGTTAATGGATAAAACAACGCGTTCCCGTGTTCGTCCAGTGCGCTCAATCCAAAACATTGCTGCTGTGCCGAAAGCGAAAAAATGAGAAAGGAGCTGCCGTTACGGTCAATGGTGAGCGCTATCGGGCCATGTTGGAAGATTTTTTGTTTCCCCAAATGGAAAAGGAAGGCATTGCCAACATTTAGTTCCAACAGGATGGCGCTAATTGCCACACAACCAACGTTACTGTGGATCTTTTGCGCACTGTCTTCGACAATCGTATCATAAGCCGAAACAGCAACGTAAACTGGCCACCTCGTAGATGCGATTTGACTCCGTTGCACTATTTTTTTGTGGGGAGCCGTCAAGGATAAATGTTACGCCAACCATCCAGAGACGATTGACGATTTGAAAAACTAAGTTGGAGTCACCATTGCAGCTATTGAAGCTCACACAATCGAAAATATATTGAAAAGTGGGTTCGACAGAATGGGCTAGTGTAAGGCCAGTTACAGCGGCCATATGAATGAAGTGGTGTTTCATCATTAACCGGAATGTTGAGGCTTTCAAATAAAAAAAAGTTATTGAAAAATATCCATCTGTCTTTTTTTTATAGGGATATCAAAAAGGAAAAGTTTTGTGGGCCACTCTTTATTTTTCATGAGTACACAAACCTGTAGGTTAATCTGTACATATACTCCGTTTCCAAAAGGACAGGAATACAATATCTTGTTGATCCCTCGTCGTTTATATAATATATATATTGACCATTTCATTATTTATATGAAGAAATTTTGGCTATTGAAATAATATAATAACTACTCTTTTAATCAAATATTATTAAGCAATATTATAATACAGTATTGAATAAAACACCACGTAGATTTTAATAATATGTGATTTATTTTAAAATGGCGGAGAAATAATATGGCATTAATGTCTGTTAGAATATAAAATATAAATAGCGGTTGGTATGATTGATTTATTTGGCTATCTACAAGATGCTTTTGAGCCTTTTTTCTCTTTCTTTTTGGAGAAAAGTTTTTGTGATACATTAAAGATAAGGACGTGATATATATTGTATCTCTAAAACTAGAACTGATTAAAAAAAGAAATAAAGTTCAATGAAATCATTTAATGCTACTTGATAAAAATAATGAACAGTAATATTTGAATAAAATCAAAGTGTTATATATTGAAAATCCATAAAAATGGAAAGGTTACTACATTTTTTTATTTCCTAAATCAGTTAAGGACGAGAAACGTTGGGTCATTTAAGAAATACATCTTATTCTCTTCATTGTAATAGTCAAGTTGTATCCACAATATTGAAGTTTAATTGTATTACGATGTAATATCATATGATTAATATATATTAAAAGTAGGCATTAGGGAAATAATGTTATTGCAGAGTAAGGTTTACGTTTGTTGGTAATTAAGTCAAAGTAATATGTTCTAAAAAAGTCTACATTCGTTTATACATAATGTATATGGACTTCAACCTGGTTATATGGAGTCATTTGTAATACTAAATGTTAACTTTTAGTTAATCAGTACAACTCCCCCCTGACTATTTAAAGGAATATTTAAGTTATATATATGTTTGGATAAGTTGCAATGTCTATACATGTTACAACTTGTAAGTGCATTACTTAATTACAATATTGGCCATTCAAATTACCAATTAATTTAATTGAAACTGTGATTCCGTTTTGATCTATTTCAATTATAAGGTTATTATGTATTTATGACTTACAGGGAGCGGGGATCAAATAGTCGGCAAAATATTTTTCTACAAAAAACAACACAAAATATACATACATTTTTTAACTTATTTATTGAAAATCAAAACTATGACGAGCATATAGGTATAGAGTAGCCATTCATTCGATATAATCACCGTTGGCATCAATAAAGGCCTCAATACGGCCTCTGAACCAGCTGCAGGCTCTTCTGACCATCTCATTGTCCAAGTTGCGGAATACCTCCTTGATGGAGTCCATCAGGCTGGCCTTGGTACTATGGGGATGTCTGTTGGTATGTTTCTCAACATAGCCCCAGACAACATAGTCCAAAGGATTAAGGTTCCACTTATAGCTCTTTATCTCCTCCTATGATGACGGCATGATGCTAACTGAACTACGTATCGTCAGCTGATGAGAATAGCTTTCCTATTTGGTAACCGGTTTTTTATTTGATAATTGCGTCTTCAAGTTATCAAGGTTTAAAGTAGGCAACAATTTGATCCCCGCTCTCTGTATAGTGCACATTTGAAGTTTACAATGTGTCACATAATACTAATATTTTAATCATTTGTATCGAAATAGTCAAAAAATACACAATTTAAGAAATTGAATACCATCTAAGGTATATTCGATTATTATACTATCCTCATCTCAAGTACTGTAAATCCTTCATTTAAAATTATTCATCTCATTCTTTGGTTGCAATTTGTACAAAACTACAACTTATATATAACATATATATATATATTACTGTTTGATATATAAAGCGAAGTAAAAAATATCCATTATTATTATTAAGGCTCATAAACACTTATATTGAGTTATATACATATAAAATATATAAACATTTTAGTTAAACACTATTCCCCTTCCTATTTATTAATACAATAACAACTAAAAACAGAGTAAAAAGTCTAAAATTCACACTTAAAGACAATTACATCCCAAAAGTTTCATAAGACCTAATAATTCCCTTCAAAGTGTTCAAATAACGCACTGATATTTTTGGTTAGTATCATACCAATCTGCTCCATATTCCCATGCATTACCCGACACATTCGGAATCCTCAATGAGAAGGAGGAGTATGGCGTAATAGTAGTGTTTTTTTTATTAATGTTTTTCTCCTTGGGCATCAAAACAGTGCTCAAAAGACGGTTGGACTCGACAATTTCCATGATTTTATCCACATTTTCGTCAATTGACCTTCCAGAGCATGGTACATTTTGTCATCAAAATTACTAGAAAGGAATCGACAAAACCATAATTGTGCCTGATTGGCTGTTACAGAATAAGGACCATAAATAGCACTCACGTTATAAGCCACTTGCCTTGTGTTTCCCCCTTTATCGAAGAAAAACTGTAAAATATAGCGTATTTTCTGATTGCCAGTGTCCATCTTTGACGTTTTCTCAAACAATACTGTGTCAAACAATCACGAAACTCTCTAAAAGTTTTTTTAAGGTCATCTAGCGTAAACTGATCACATTTTTGTGCAAGATGCACATTAATAAACCCACCTATTGGGGAAATAATTGATTTCTATATTGGATATTAGAATAAAAATAGATAATAGAGGGATATGCTTTTAATAGACAGTAAGGCTTAAGTTCTTTTGTTTGTACGCTCTATATTTGCATCCAATTGCTCACTTTTTTTAATAATTTTTTTTTATTATAAAAAATTGTTGCTTATGCCCTAAAAATGGGAGTCATCATCAATGCTGACGTGACGTGAAACCGCTCTAAAGTAGACTGTATTCCTCATCAAAATTCAATGTTAGCAAGTTCATCTATCATTTTTGACATTGTAATGTTACAAACCTTTGCATGCAGGATAAAGTATTTTTTTATTATTAAAGTATAATACCACTGCTTCAGAACCTTTGTGAAATGTTATTTTCTTCAATTTAATGTCGATGTATTAAATAGCATTTTCGGTGAAATGCTCTTTCGAAAAAAATGTTCTAAAAGTGCGCTAGAGCTCTTGAGCAATTTGTGATTATTCAATATAGAAAATACTTATATGTAAAAAGTACCTAGCCATTCAATATTCATTAGTATATAAATATATTGGGATCCAATATTTAAAAAGCAAGGGGGGGGGGGGAATAGTTCTAATAGATTGTTTTCGTGTAGAAAAAGTGTACTTTGCTCTTTTCATCCCAAGACAAATTCATTCCAAAGTAAGATTATTGGAAAGAAAGTTCATCCTGAGTAAAATTCATTCCCAACAATACATGCATTTTGGAATATATTTCTATTAAAAAGCTCAACTATTATGGAGTTTTTATTCTACTTTTTAGTACAAATATTTTATCCTTCAATAATATACTCATTATTATAGTAAAGAAGTTCCTAACTTTATTAAAAACTTAACCACCCATTGAACAAATTTGCTGCAGAGCTTTAAGTTAATTTTATTTCCCTAAATTGAATGTAGATAAAACACTAATTTAATTATCACTCCTTCTGATGATTGTCTCAAACTCTCTAGACTTTTATTGTATATTTTCCAAATACAATTTGAACTTGTACAAGAAAGTTATAGAAAGTACTTGTTCTACTTTCTCTAATATTTATATCTACTATAACAAGATCGATTTCCCATGTCTCAAAGTTTTTTTAAAAGTATGAATTGTGGATTTGAAAATGGACCAAAAAAAAAAAATTAAAAATACAAAAAAAAAAACACAAACGAATTATTGTCCTAATGGAAAAGGAAGAACGTTTATTGCATACGAATTAAAAAAGGAAATTTAAAAGAAGATTAGCAAGTTAGTCTTAGTATGTATCTACATTTTTGTTGAAGGAGAAAGATATGGCCAAACTTCAAATGTTGTCTACCTATTGACAAGTTTTACTTTTCATTTTTTCTTAACTTTTATTTATTCTCAACCAAACTAGGCGAAAATAATTATTACTTATTCAATAGTTAATGAAGGTTGAGTGATTGAAATTAGTTAATATTTCACTATATTAGAGCATAAGCAATTAGTTACTAAAGCAAAACAAACCTGAGCTCTCTAGATTTGGTGGAAGTAGATAAATTGAGACTTGAACAGGATTGACAAATTTCAGTTTGTGCATTTCAAGCAGTTGGACGTCTCCAGGAACACCGTCTACGCCGTCAGCAGCTCCGAAACGGCGAAGAAGGAGAAGAGATATGTCAAAAAGACCAAACTAGACCCGGTGGAGTAAAGAAGAAGAAAAAAAAAACTATTAAGGCCAATCCCCTCAAGCCCATCAGAGCCCATGCAAGAGATCTTTGGATTTCACACTAGACTGTCTAGAGAACTGTAAAAAAGTGGATGGAAAGAGCCTTGTGAGGTTGGAGAGGCCACTTTTTACACCAGTAATGAAAAAACACATCTCATCCATTTGCAAGATTCTTTTGAATCGTTTTTTGACACTTTTGGCCCATCTACAGCCCTGGGACCAACCCCTTTGCATTGTAACATGGAACTACGTCCGCAGAGGATGCCAGGCCTTCTACTGCCACCTGGAAGCCATCATTAACGCTAAGGGTGTATATATTTACAGTTAACAGAGCCTTAGACACACGTCTATTCATAGTATTAATTTTGTTGGAATTCCATTGTTAATTAATTAATTATATCTTGCAGAAGTTTAAAATTAAAAGTGTTCAGATTTGAATAGTCCACTCGGTATTATGCCCTTTATAATAAACCTTTTAATTTACTAGTAAATTTTGAGGCTACTCGCTGTAGATCGCTACAGCGACCCCAAAACCGTACAAGAGTTCTTGTTTCGATGGCTTCCTATCTATTTTGGACTCCAACCCTTGGCTAATTTATTCTAGTTTATACTTTAGGGAGTTGTAGTCCCTGAAATTATACAAAACTGTTTTTTTTTCTTCATTACATTCTTTGCAGATAGCCCGCTCGTCCGCTCCATCCCCTCAGTGAAAAGAAATTCAGATAAAATAGTATATTACAAGTAGACTTGCTTTGGTATGAGAATAGTACTTTTCTGTCTCCCTCTCAGCCTACTTCAATTAGTTTGCATGGTCTTAAAAATATTTAATCCGGCATGAAATTGTGAGCCTTATATCAATATAAGATAACTGGTACTTTGACAACAAACTACTTTTATTATAGGATAACTGATATAGATTAAAAAAATAGCTTCATATACCAAATTGTTTTCATGTTGAAAGAGATAAAAAGATTCATTAGAACATAAACATATATCTGAATACGTTTATGTACATAACCCCTAGAGAAAGTTTTTGCTTTCGGAATGTGACAAGAATCACGTTATCATCGTGTAGTAATCCTGTTTTGTAAACTCTTTCTTTATAAGAGTATTTCGTATAATTTTTTGATAACTTTTGATAAAGGGCCAAGCTAGGAAATATAAGACATTACTAGGATTTTTAGAGGCTTTGGCTTAAATTTTGTCCTTTTTTTTTGATAGAATGTGTTTGTATATTTTTATAAATCCCAAAATAGAAAGAAAACCTTTTTTTTAGAAAAGACAAATTACTTTTTTTTTTTAGTTTTGGAATTAAACTTTTTTGTTATAGTTTTTGTGTTATTTAAAAAAATAATGATCATTTAAATTTTTTATTTCTTTACCTATATTAATTCCTATATTGGTGCAAAGCACTTTCATGAAGAACAGGGAATTATCTTCTTCTGTCATTGTATAAAGGAAACAACCAATCATATATTGTGGGAGTGTCAATATTTTTCTAAAACTGATGGGGAATTTAGTAAAATACTCAGTAACTTAATCGATCAACAACCGGGGAAAAAAAATTTCAGCTCTACTTTGAACAATGAAAAAGTTGACACAGTTATTGTAAAAACGCAATATATCGTTTATAAATTACGTACTATAAAGTAAAACAACCTCGATGGATCTTTACATATTGTTAATCTGTACATGAATGTTTTATTGAAAGGTTACACTATTCATCAACTCCAGCATCTAGGAGATTTGAGATGCGCTGCATTTTGGGTTATTGCTCGCGTATAATGATGAAATGACTAAATGATTAGTATAGTTTGTTTATGTAAAATGGACAGGGGAAACAGAATATCAAAAAATAATCACTCAACCTTATCTTAGTAATGAGAAAATAAACATTAATTAATGGTGTACATGTTGCTGACGACCCTGTATATAAATTTCTCAAAGGTTTAGGTATAATATGCCCTTTGTTCCCAATGCCACATCCACGGAGAAACGAAGCGTCGAATAGTATGA
This sequence comes from Lepeophtheirus salmonis, assembly GCF_016086655.4. NCBI lineage: Eukaryota > Metazoa > Arthropoda > Copepoda > Siphonostomatoida > Caligidae > Lepeophtheirus > Lepeophtheirus salmonis. The sequence continues at coordinate 26,699,595 of NC_052133.2, forward strand.
GTATATTCATTGCTAGATATTCAACCTTTCCACACAACTCAAGTTGCACAGTGGTATCTTTTTGCCTACTTGTTGAATACTCGTACCTTGTATGATCAAATCAATGGAAGTTTAATGTAAAGTAACTTGATTGGTTACTTTAATTGAGAGAAGGGGAATAAATGTTGCTCTCGTGAATGGACTTGTTATCGAAATAATAAATAAAGTAAGAGATTGACAAATACGTTTTAGTATGTTTGTCTTTTGTATATATCTATAGAAGAAGGAGAGAATACTCAATCAATATATTATAGTGTGTATTTTACTTGGCTTTTGTTCATATAATAAACATGTTTATTTAAAGGTCAATGAGGATCAGGAGTAGCTAATACAAAAATAAAGAGCTTTCACTCTACCTTCATTAATTCTATTGAAAATTCAATATACATACATGATTTTTACCAACAGAAAAACTGGGTTTTTGAAGCCAAAAATGTATTTGGACTAGCATTATTTTATAACCCGGTACAAGAATGGCGGTACGGAAGTATTGATGCATTTAGAACAATAGACTACTGAAGGCTGCAGAGATTGTTGGCATCTCCATCCAGGCTTCCTACGACGTCAAGAAGTCCATTACAGCTCTATACATCCAAGGAGAACCAAAACTTCTGTAAAAACAATATGGCTGACTTCTTGCCAGCCCCCATACAGCCTTTCTCCTCCCATGACTTTGATTTTTCACTTTGATGCGTCTTGGAGAATAATATCTGCTGCACCCCTTATCCAAATTTGGATTTGCCCTCAGCTTCCATCACTAAAGCTGCTGGGTACACAATGGAAATTACCTTCATCATCAAGAGCTGCCAATCTGTTCGCCGTGAGTCAAGGCTGTTATTGCTTGCAATGGATGATGACATATTTGATAAACAATGTGGCTAAATATAGTATTTAAACATATCACAAATTGGTTTGGAGTTGTCTTTTCGTGATTTAATATAAATCCTGTTTTTCATAATTTAGCCATGCTACTGCAAGTTTTGAGTCCCCACCCTGTACTATACTCCCCAACAAATCTCCAGTTTTACTCTTCGTCTTTCAAGCATTTTGATTAGTTTATACTCTAGATGTTCTCTCTTCAAGAATAATGATAACAGCTTTAGAAAGATAAAATCTTTATCTGATTGCAACTACAAAAGAAAAAGTAGTATCCTATACCTTCTTGGTCATATTTTATACAACCCAACATTTTTCTTGTGATTTTTCGAGTACTGATTCAGAATTTGTATTTAAAAAATTGAAATTCAGTGGAGGTGCAGCTGTTTAGCACCATTCATTTACCAGGAAAGGCTCACCTTTTGAGCTTTAGTAAACATGGTATTTTTTCAGATTAATTAGGATACTTTGCGCCCAGGTCTTCCATCTCATTTCTTGTTAGTTTTTTTCTTTTGAAATAAGCTTATTCTTAACATCAACTAACCATAAATTCATATTTACCCTGCATCTTTATTCGGCAAGAAGAACACTTTTAGAAACGTCTAGACTTTCAATTTTTTGCACAGTGAAAGTTAAGAGTTCAAATTTTGATATGAGACAAAAAAATTGCTGGAGAGACATTTGGCTCATGCTCAAACATTCAAATAACTGCAACAGCATCTCCTAAAACATACTAAGAATTTAAAATATCCTAATTTTTATTAGATTATGTCATAAAATGATTCCTCCACAGATAGATAGACGAACAGAGAAACTTTGCATTAGTTATAGAGATTTATAATCCAAAATCAATTAGTTACGTAATGTTCTCCTTCTTAGTTACAACCATTATAATAATATGTACCTTTATTTTGAGTACTGTATACATAATTATATTTATAAACGGAGAGAAAAGAGGAACAGTTTACCAGAGAAAGCACTCTACGGTAAATATATATATATATATAAAAGAAGTAAAAGTTGATGGAAATATTTATTTGCAAAGACAGTTGATACCATGTAGGTGAGTTAATATCATGAAAGTTGATGGTTGAGTCACTGTGCTACTTATTATATATATATGTGTTATCTTCTAAAAGTGAGATGTGTGAGTGGATCATTTATTAGGGATTCATAAATCTTCACCGCCATCTTTATTTTTTTTATTTGGCCAATTATAAAGCAAACAAGGAGGAAGGAAAAGATTTCATAAAGGAGACTGATTTACTCTCTCTCCTTCTTAGCTTCCAAGACGATTACAAACATGGGAAACTGTCTATGGGGCTCAGAATCGAGTCGAAATGTGAGCAATGAGATATGCGTCAATGGCTATGTGATCAGGTATCGTTATTCATCACAATTATGTATAGTATTAGTTATAAAAAACTAAAAAGACTGAAGATCTATCAGTCTGGTCCTAATTAATTTTGTCAGTCCTAGGACGGCTCCTTATCGGTCTTTTATGGTAACTATGTACAACAGCTGAAAGGATGTAGTTCATAAGTAGGTCATATCAGCTGTCCAAGTTTCTTGATATCCTCTTTTAAAGAGACAAGATACCTGAAGTTTGACGTAGGAAGGTCTAGAACAAAAGTTCATTCCAAATCAATCTTTTTTAGTTCTTGAACCAAGTTTCAACACTATGGGTTACCCACAATATATTTTAATACGTATTTCTATATTCCTTCACATATATTCATTCATAAATTCTATTTGAGATTGAAGGTTGTCTATCGTTGAAGGATAATATGCTAAGATTTCTATGGTAAATCCACATCCATTGACGCTCTCCTTTTGTTCATAATAAAAACGAAGGGAATACTTACTAGAATGAATCCCCTGAGCTCTAATTATGATTTCTCTATTAAACATGTCGAGTATTTATATATTAAAACTCTTTATGTATTAAAGAAGTTTGATTTTTAACATGTTTCGAATTTCGATGATGGTTAGTACGGAAAAATTTGTCATATGGTGTGAGGTTATTTTTAGGTCGCACATTTCGATGAAATTATGAGGAAAAGCAAAACTTGCATTAAATAATTTTGATAGGCATTTTGTAAGTCTGTAAAAAGTGTTAAAACATATTTTTTCTAAAATTGCTCTATGGAGCAAAAAAAGAGAAACAAGATAGAACAATCCTTTCAAACTTTGAACTAGATGTGCTATATAAATATGACCTTTTAGGACAATGCAATTTTCAAACCATGTCAACAGTTTTCCGCAGTACCCGTTATAGAAATTTGAAAAAAGTTGAAAATAAACAGTCCTAATATGTATGGATATTACACAAACGAAGACAATTAAGAGATAATTTGCAATACACAGTTTATTTGCATTGGTTTACATATATATTTTTACATTTGATGGTTTCTACATGCTTTTATGATTCATTTCATATTTTAATTATAAGATAAAAAGAAAAAGAAACTCAAAATATATATAGAAAAAACGCTTTGAAGAATGTTGCCTAGGAATAATTTATTGCTCCTAAAAACATAATAACCAAGTAATTTCGATAGATCAACGTGAAACGGTGGCATCAATTAGTGTAGAATATTATGACTAAATTAATGCTAAGAATTGCTGCAACTTTATATTTAGTACTAATTGTTAATATATGTCCCAATGTGAACTTTATTCACTATCTCAAACTTTCTTCTCAGGGGCGTCCGCAGGTTATATAATTATATACATTTTTTTTTTTCGAAAAAAATATAAAATTATTATTGTTTTTTAAATTTGAAAAATAAATTTTATAGAAAGAAATTTAAAAAATTTTAAATTCAAATATTAATTAAGTAATATTTTTTTAACTCTTTCATATAATCTACAGTTATCCACAAAAATTAATTTTTTTAGAATAAAATTACAAAAATTCTAAGCTTAAAGTTATTAGAACAAAATTTTAAAATTTAAGTTTGAATATAAAATGAAAAAAAAACAATAAACTTAAATACTAAATTTTTGGGACAAAAGTTATTCACAGATTATTAAATTTTTTGAAATTTTTTTTTTAGTAAAATCCCCTATAGCCCACCCCCTTCCAACGCTTCTGCTTCTAGACCAGCCTTTCTCAAAGTAAGTGCTTCAGCACATTAGGGTGCCCTATGATATTGAAGAGTGGCAACAAAAGATACCTATTTCGACCTCTATTTTTAAAAAATCAGCACCATAGATCTGACATTTTATCATCTACACTATCATAAAAGTTGTGACATTTGTACTGGATGCAAACTTTGGGCAAAACGGAGCCAGATACAGGCTTTAATGATCAAATAAAAGTTGTCCAGAATTTTGAGTTGCCTAACAAGGGCTCTTTTAAGTTCTAATCAGACCATATTCCTAGACTATGGAGAGTAATTTTGTATTTTTTCCCAAAAATAGGCGAAAATATTTTTTGTAGAGGGGACATAATAACACCTCACGACCTATGGTATAATGAAATAATTGTTGTTATTAACCTCTCTTAAAAAGAGCTGCTTGTAGCTGATGTAATAAAACATTACGATAGTTAAGCTGTTCTCTTCCAAAAAAATCTTTAATGGGTTAAGATTAACACGTAACTTGTAGTTTCTTTTATTTTTACATATCCGTAGGAATTGTTTTATGCATCACTTTTAATTAGATTATTAGTCGTTTGTTATATAAAAAAAAACTACTTTTAGAATTAGAAAAGGAAACACGGTTGTTGCGTGTGCTTTTTCTTCCTTTTTGCTTATTATATAAAAGGTCGTCAAGGGGTTAGGATCTTCCTCTGAAAAAAAAATTATCCCTATCTTTTGCGTATATACTTTTAAAGAAACATACTAAATTAAATACATGTATATTAATTTCACTCCAATTATAATATTTTCCTTGAACTAATGCTATTTTAAATGTTGAAAGACTCCTCTTAATAGCAGTTATTCATTTTCTTCCCCAAAACTCATATAGCTGGCAGGAGATATTAACAAAGGTCTTAACTCTGTAGTACCAAATGTCTCGCTCCCGCCTTCTCCTCGTGCTCTTTTTCCCCCATACAAATATATCAACTCTACACACTGATAATACATAAAAAGTTAATGAATTGTAAGTATTTGACGCCTTGCCGATATTATAAGTTTTGTATAGGTTTGAGGTCTGGGTACTCCCATTACACTACTTATTTTCAGTGCCTAAGATGACTGAAAATGATTTAAAGGGTATATGGTCACGTTTATTCTCTCTTTGATGGCGTGAAGACGTTCTGTCCCCTTGTCAGAAACACACCTACAGACAAAATGTTTCTCCGTCAATGTTTGACGGTGGGAATGGGTCTTAGGGTTATATACTAAGCATTTTTTCTTCTTCAAAAACACTATTTTTGTTCATATAATGTCGCTCACTGTTAAAATAAACCTATCATTAACATTATAGACCGTTCTTTTAATTATCAGTGGACAAACTTACAAAATTGGCAAGTTATCAAATACTTATTTACTCTACTGTATATTAAATGCTAATGGTCAGGGAGGCCTTTCGCAAACTCCGGCTAAATCTAAGAAATACTTCTGCTATGGTGATCATAATAATCAGTCTTATGCCACGCCCACACGACAGGAACATTTCCTTTGGAACACGGGAAATATTCTGTTTTGGGGTTGTATCGATATATCACTAAAAATGATATTTTTTTTTTGCAAATGGTTTCTAACAGCTTCTCCTAATGACAATTTCCTGAGGGCAATTTGACTATGACATCATTCCAGAAGTCAGTCTTCGGCGTACGGAATTTTATTGCAAAATAACATAACATTATATCATATAATTTGTGTTATTTTTTCTTCATACAATATTATACTCAATTTTCTTTTCCTTAGCTGTTATCATTATTATTTAACTCATGAGTAGTGAACTGTTTTTCCTACTACATTTAATTATAAGTAACCTTGAGGCTCTGTTGCAGAGTTATGATTAAATGTCCCTGTTGCACTCAGAGTAGAATTGAGGATCGACATGTCGTTTATTTCCTTCTCCCACTCCTCCTTTCTCACAGCTGCTTGCAGCTGATCTAATGAAACGTCATGACGGCTAAGCGTCTGTACTCAAAAACATTCTTCAAATCGTCAGAGGTACCATGTTGATTTTTGGTTTCATTTTTTACCATGCTCAAAATACACACTATTCTCATCACTATTAATAAGCCTAGTTGACCTTTTCTCCCATAAATATACTAGATAGAGTACCCGGGTACATTAATCGTCTATCCGCAGACAAGAAAAATATATAATATTAGTCATTTGCTACAAGCAAAACTTCTCAAGTGGTAATTGACTTTTATAAAGGAAGCAAAAAAAGTCACCAACAACTCGGATCGTGTAATTTAAATGCAAGAATGTACACGTACATAGTTTGTCAAAGCATATAATGCCCCCATTTTGTTTTTCGAGCCCATTATAGCATGTTATTCTTTGAAACATTTACTTCATTTCAGTCGGTTAATAATTTTTCTGTGACTCATGGAAATCTTACTATTGCTGATTAGAGACGGAAAAAACAATTTTTAAATGACAAATTTTCAATAGAAGGTCGAGTATGCAGGCGAGTAATTTGCATTCAAGTGTGTAACGAGTATAACTCGTCATTGCACAAGTGTTTTTTTTTTAGAAACTTGTCTGAGTACCGTCATTGCTCCCAGTTATTAGGCGTCGATGAACAGACAAAAAGACTGACACACTCCGCCTTATTAATATAAATATATAACATCCTTTCTTTATTGAGATTATATTGAGTGAGTTGCATTATTTGCATTCAACTAGGAATATGGATATGAATCACTGTACATTAAAGTGTTGGATGTAGAGTAAACTTTCTTTTGACTGCATTATGGTGGGTTCTACTCTAAGGCATTGAAAAAAAAGTTATCTTTAATGTGACGTGCATTTATTTGAGCGATGTTATTTTGAGCAAGTGTCATCTTTAGTGATGTAAATCATGTAAATGCTTTTAGATGGCCCATTTTTTTTGTTTTTGTTTTTTAAATTCATATTGTGAAGTATGAATTTTCGTGTCCTTAGGCGTTGTCATTATTATTTGATTCCTGATTAGTAAACTTTTTTTATGAGTAGATTCTATTTCATTCAAAAACCAGATTGAACATTTGTGTGTGCCCATGAAATACGAAGGGTAACCTTGAGGGTTTGTTAAAAAGTTATAATTATAAGTCCTTATTGGACTCAGAGTACAATTGGGTATCGACGTCGGGATAATTCTTGCCAATGTCCTTGTTTATTTCTTTTCCACCCTCCTCCCTTGTCATAGCTGATCTCCACGTGCTCTTCAACCATGGCAAGACATAGTACTTGAGGACCTTGTAGTAGACGTCCGTGTTGACTTTCTTGTTGGCCTTGAAGAAGTAGGGATACATCATTCTGGCACCAGACGCCACGACACCGAGGACTATGACTTGAACTAGATGTTTGATCCTGAAGGTTCCCTTGATCTGAGCTCTTACTTCAGCCATTTCTACTGTTCAGAACAGAGTCCACTGTGAAGATCTTCTGGTCGGAGATCGCCTTGTGCGTAGAGAAGATTGCAAACCCTCTCCCGCTTTGCTTGTTGTTGGGATATTTTTGAGCACGCAAAAACAAAACAAACATCAAACACTATCTCTTTGTCAGTTTTTTCGAATGGTGTCAAGTACAAAATTGTCAGACTTTTAGAACTGAGGCGCTGTACGCCCTCGAAGATGATTCTTATTTTTGAGTCCTCACCCTGTATAAGTATGTTTATTTTGTACGTAAATCCAAATATATATGTAAGCGGATTAAAATATCTTTAAATATTTATTGAAGAAAAGCAAACTATGATTTATTTTCATACAGTTTATTTCGTTAGAAAAATGGTCATTTGTTTTTTAAAAGGATAATGAAATCTCTTGCGAATATATAATGAATTACAAATGGCTACATAAGGAAAACAAATATTTAAGGTTCATATTGTGTTCTTGTAGTACTTGACCAGTTGCTTATGAATCTATCATTAGTTTTTTCGTATCAAATCTAGTTTTCCATTATTTTTAATTTGAAGTTCTCGATTATTTTTATCCTTTTTATAGGTTTAAACCAACATTTGTGTATGAAAAGAATCAGAAATCCACAAAAATGTTTGCTGTTGTTATGCAAAATTTAATGTTGATTTCAAAAATATGCTTATATTTGTTATGCAGTTATCCAATCCTGAGAAACAGAACATAACATAAACTGAAGTAAATGGGGATTGGAGAACAGTTTAAATGGCTCGTATTTTTTTTTGGAGGGATCAAACGAATATTTTTTTCACTTTTAAGGGGTTGGGGGTTATCCATCACTCCCTAGTATCCCCTCAAATAACGTCCCGTCATTGTTTTTTATTGAGGAATATTTTAAGGGGGCTGGGGCTTATCCCTCCCTCCCTAGCATCCCCTCAGATACGTCCCTTCATCACAGCCACTTGCAACTGATTTAATAAAACGCCATGACAGCTAAGCCGCTCTTCTCCAAAACATTCATCAAATTGTCAGATTTGCCATGTTGATTTTAGTTTAACATAACCAAAATGATTATAATACTTATGATATAAATAGCAGTTGGTGTGACTGACGTATTTGGCTAACTATCTCAAGAATTTTGTTCTATTTTCTTTCTCATTTTGGAAGAAAGGTTGTGAGATACATCAAATATAAAAAACGATGTGAATATTGTAGAAATTCGAAAAAACAACAACATCTGGATAAAATAAGTGACCGTGCCATGATAATTAATTCATATATCTAAAGTGTGGAAGAAGTTGTATAAAAAAGATGTCACTTAGTCATAGGGTCATAAATCAAGGAACTTTTTCCTATATTGTAGCTTTGGCCTCCGGGTTGCTGCAAGAAGCGTATGGGGCTCCAATATCATTGGATGAGTGGGTGGTTTATGTATTCTCCCAGTCATAAAACCGCTTTAAATGAGAAGCAGTTATAATTAAAGCTTTACTAGTCCTCGCAATTTCAACATACCCATGGGGCTGGATAAACTCATAGGGAAGCTCGTGAGTTCCTATAAAGATTACCGACGGAATAGGGAATTCTTTAGACCAGAGAGGTTCGAGATCTTTGTTACTATTAAATTAAATAAATAAATGTCAACAGAGAGTTGATCGATACTACGTCATATATGTACATATACTGAATAATATATTAGAGAAAAGGGATAGACTCAGCGCAGAGTCGAGGGAGGAAAGAAAAAACACACATTCAATAAAGATGTTTACCTGTTTTTTGTTGACGCATCTGCAATATTTTTTTTAATTAATTTGTAAAATACTGTGATCTTACTTTTAATTTATTTTACCTATAGAGTGGCCCACAAAACTTTTTCTTTTTGATATTGCTATAAAAAAAAGACAGATGAATATTTTTCAATAATTTTTTACTTATTTGAAAGCCTCAATATTCCAGTTAATTATGAAACACCACTTCATTCATATGGCCGCCGTTCTGGCCTTAGAGTAGCCCATTCTGTCGACCCAATTTTTCAATATATTTTCGATTGTGTGAGCTTCAATAGCTGCAATGGCGACTCCAATTTCGTGTTTCAAATCGTCAATCGTCTCTGGATGGTTGGCGTAACATTTAGCCTTGACAGTTCCCCCCAAAAAATAGTCCAACGGAGTCAAATCGCAGCTACAAGGTGGTCAGTTGACGTTGCCGTTTCGGCTTATGATACGATTGCCGAAGACAGTGCGCAAAAGATCCACTGTAACGTTGTCTGTGTGGCACGTAGTGCCATCCTGTTGGAACCAAATGTCGTCGATGTCTTCCTTTTCCATTTTGGGAAACAAACAATCTTCCGACATGACCCAACGGTGCTCACCATTGACCGTAACGGCAGCTCCTTGCTCGTTTTTTTTCACTTTCGGCAACAACAGCAATTTTTTCGATTGAGCACACTGGATGAACACGCGTTGTTTTATCCATTAACGAACCAGTTTCGCGCACACACTTCACAAATTTATCTGCAAACTACCTGGAAGGTGCTTTATTTCGACCGACGTAATTTTCTTGCAGTTTCGTTTGAAGACTCTCCATTTTGGAAGTAAGTCTTCAGTATTTTTCAATTTTCTTTGAGCGTAAACTTAACTATTTCGTAAGCCGGAGACCTTTTACAAAATATTGGACACAATGAAAAGGTTACTACAGCTGTCAAACGTCAACAACGTGGTAGCTCAAAATGAAACCTCTAGATGGGCCACCCGTTATGTACCTATCTTTTTGTTTGAATTGTCAATAATATAATAATTACGATTTTGGACTGAATTAATCAATATTTACTCTGAAAAAAAAAGAAAAGAGAAAATGCTTATCCTCTTGAAATTTTTTAGCAAGATTTTTGTAATTTAAAACTCTGTAGATTGAAAAACCCCCGCCTAAACTAACTTCCCCTAAAAATTAATAAAAAATGATACTATGTACCTTAATTTGATCTGTGTGACCTTTACTTCTCAAAGTTTCATATCCTCTTACTGTTAACATAATTAGAGTTGTAAGTAAATGTTATGAAGACAAACTTAGAGAATGCCCGTTTCTCTGTTTTATGGAGACTACCAATCATTTCTTGTGAGAATGTCCTGTTTATAATTTAATATATAGAGACGTTATTTTGATTTTAGATAACTCTTTTGGATGCAAGCACTAAAATGATGACTTTTTAACCTTTTTTAACGGAACAATCAGTCAAAAAGTTAATGTTGTCCTTACAAAAGCACATCATATTTTTTTGTACACCCTAAGGACAAGGAAATAGAAAGACAATGGAGAGGTGTTTTAATCTTTGTAAAGATGTAAATTTTTTTTTTTCAAAAAAAAAATCAAAAAACTAAGCCCCCCCAAAAAAAAAAAAAAAAATATAATCCTGGGACACCCCTCTATTATAACCATACTAACTTTTTTTTTACTTGCAGAGCAGCGGATCAATTCACAGGAATCCCAGGGATTCCTCCAGAGTTTTTAGCGGGAGTCCATCAAGTAGACGTCTATCCCGTTCATAATAG